>NC_046625.1:2233316-2447236 GCF_900324465.2 Anabas testudineus
TATCACCCAAAATCAGCATTGCCCAGTAAATTTGTCCATGGCCCTGCCAAATAACAATAAACCTCTTCGCAGAAAACAGACACACAGATAAATAGCTAATCGATGAATACAATAAAGTTTTAAAAAAGTTTAAAAAGGCTATCTGTAGACATGGAAAGTCATAGAAAAGGTCCACATGACACAGTAGGTTGGATCATCAGTATTGTCATTACTGTAGAATCTTTCCTCGAGTGGAGGCCTCACTGCTTCTCTAAAAAATAATTTCTTTACAAACCTGGTCTCTGCAAAAATAATACAAACAGGTTTTCCTATTGTCCGGCTTTGAAGTTGGTGGAAAGGGAAGGTAGTTTCCTCAATTGACCGTGAAGGGGTTTTTTTTTTTTTTTTTAATTCTCAGGAGCAGTGCAGCAGAGCAGCACTACAGGGAATCGAGTATGGCAGCAGTTGAATGATGTCTCTCTTCAAGTTGTTTGTGGAGGTGACGGCTGAGTGAAATCAGCCCCATTTCACTGACAGGCCTCACATCAGCACTTAGCACTGTTGGAGATGGGTACCACACACTATGTGTTCTACCTGTGTGTATGTGCGTCTTTGTAAATGTTTGATTCTCATTTTTAACCTTTTTTACAGGTAAAACTTTATTTTGCCAAGTACACCACCTCTGTTTACCTTTGGTTGATATGTATGTCATCAGTCAGCAGTCTGTCATGTACATGTTGCCTCCATTTCTATGCTTCTTATTATTTACAGGTTTGTCACTAATTTTATAGCAACAACAATTCTGAGCCCATTGAGGTGCTTTAGATTTGCTGAATGAGATTCAGGTTCCACGCTGGTGTGAGACTGACCAGCGACTGGAATTAACACACAGAGTAAACCGCTTCATGTGGGAGCAGTCAGCCAGTCACACACTCACCAACTGTATGTGCAGACACTGGTGTCTCAACCTTGGAAACAGTAGTAGTGTCGTTTTGACAAACGACAGCGCTTCGTTTTCAGAATTCAATTAACTTGTTGTTTCAGCACTCACCTCCATGGGTTTCTGGCCTGTGTGCACAGGGCTCACATTTGAGTGCAGACTGTGCAATGTACACCGAACCTGTTTCATAATACAACACAAAAGCCTTTTGTATGATTTTATTATGTTAACCACAAGCTTTAACTTTGTCATTTTTTTCTTCTGTGTTGCTTCAGTTCTGCTTTTGGTGAACTTTGTTACAGATTTCACTTATTATCACTGTTGACAATATTTCAAAGTACAACCAGTGCTGTCTGAATGATGTAATACTGAATACTCTTTGAAAGGTTGAAATATTATTTTCAGAATGAAATACAACTTAAAGTATCCATTGCCAAACGCTTCTGTTAAATGTTCACCTGACGATCAATGAAAAATCAAAGCTGGTGTAATTATAATTTATCATACTTTTCTATGTGTTTTCAATTGGCAATAAGCCGACTCATTTACAGACGCAGCAAGATAATCTTTCAGTGAGTTGTTGTATGAATGATGATGTAAAGTTTGCAGAACTTGCACTTAATGTTGGGAAGACTGGTGTGGATTCAAAATTGTAATACATAAAATTGTATCTGGATATCTGTGCTCTTTGATTCTGTGTAATTCTTTTACGTGGAGACAAGAAATGGCTTTTATTTTGAAAGAGGATTGTAGGTTAAATCCAGTGCCATCACTTATAGTATGATACATTATTGTATTTTAAAATCATCATTATGATAAAGTAAAACAAAAGTTTGAATGCGTTTAAGGAAAATGATTGAAATGACTTTTACCAGCATCTGTGGTAGTAATGATCTGAAAGGACAGCAACAGAACAGGCACAAGAAATGTTAAATGAAGAGATGAAACAGCCACATTGATCAACGAGGCCACAGCAGTGCATTTGATGATGGTCATTTTGAGATGTGGGACAGTAAAAATCATTTGATTTAAATATATTCTGTAAAAATGTTCAGATGACGCCTTTCAGCCATTCAAGTTTTCATCGACTTCTCTGGAGTGAAAACCGGTAAGTTTGTGTTCATTCTTGGTTTTTTCTTGTTAGTAATAAGTTCCGTGTGTCTGAAGTATTTGTTAATGTCAAAATCCTTTGCAGATGTCACCACGACAACGTGAGTGAAGGCGCCGACGGCGGCGTTGTGGAACAGGAGGTTAAAAGAGGAGGTGAGCGTTTATAATGTTTAGTTGAAATCACAAGAATGAACATTTGGAGGAAAAAGAAGATGTACTAGTTTAAGATTTGTAAAAAATGATCATAGAAGAGCTGAAACAATGACTGAATGAAATGAATTCTTCATTTAGCTGATTAAATACCTAAAAGTTAAATCAAAAATGAGTATTTTGCGCAGTTCCAGCTTCTAAACTGCAACATTTGCTGCTTTTCAAACTGTGGCAAGAATCTCCACTAAAATCTAGATAGAAGTAAAGTAAAGTATTATTATTGTGTACAATCTACAAAACAATTAAAAACCCAAACAGTCACACCAAATGAAAAAAAAAAATAGGTTTAAGTCCAAAATAAAATAGTATTTGTATTTTACATTGTACCGATGTAACTTTCTTAGCACTTAGGATAGAAGATATATGGAGAACCATTAGTACTGGACTACTGTCACTGTCAGAAAATAACAGAAATAATAAGTAAGTTACAGGAAAACAAAGGAAGACATGATGAAAAATAACAGTTTCCTTCAGTAAGATTCTCTGCTCCATTTGAATTTAGGGATTTATTCTGGAATAGGCGTGTTTCCTCATCAAACATACAGAGACCAAGGGTCAGAGGTCACAGTAGCTGCCTAATTGATGGTCAAATTTGAGAACAAAATAATTTTTATTATTATTTCTTAAATAGACAGTTTGCTGGGCGCCTGTCAGAGTCGGGTCACTCACTGACACGACAATAAGACACTGAAGCGCTGAATGTAAACAGTAAGACAGTCGTGGGAACAAACGCTGAACAGAGGGTTTGTAAATTGGCGAGAGCTGACCGGCTGTTTGAGAATCATCTTGCAGCTGCTGCTAACCGAGGGTCACAGGGCTCATCTGTAAATAATGAGCTCCCATTGATGTTGGATTTTAAAAAGGTCTCTGTGTTGGTTCTCGTCTTTATTAAGAAGATGTGACAGATATTTAAATGAACTACAGCTTCTCCAAAGACAGCTTCACGTTAATGCAGTTCTGTTGATTGAAGACAAATCGTCTAATAATGTCTTAATGATCTGATAACAGCTTACAGTTTATCAGTGATTTAAAGGAAGCTTAGGTGTTTGTTAACTAATCAAAGCCAAATCAAAGTGACGTGCAGTTCTATTCAGGATGAACTAGTGAACTTTGAAAGAACCAGGAATTCAGTGAAGTGAACATCTATTTATTTGACTCTTATTTTGAAAAAACAGGCACATAAGATACTGATGCAGTGGACTGAACACCCACTGCACACATACTGCTATGAGAGGGGAGGCAGGTCAGTGGTTTACATAATGAACTCCACATGAAAAAGTAAAACGTATAAAGAAATATACAAATACAGTCACATTCAGTTCACACAGACTTGATACGCAGACTGCAGGAAGCCAACAGGAAGCGAAAGGCTGCAAACGAATATCAGCTTTACAACAGTGACGAGGCTGTCGCTCTTCTCCTGTTACCTTCTGATCTCTAATAGGTGAAAAGTGTGGATGAATAATTCAGAAATGCAAATTAAATAAATACCTGCTAACAAAGAACTCTAGTAAATGAGCCTCTACAGTTATTTTATATTGATCTGTCGTTGAATCAGTTTTTAACGTGTCATGATATTTACAGTCACAATCCAATACAAAGTATTTCCATGACCTAGATTAGAATAAAACTGTTTTATAATCCAGTGATCTGTGGTAGTTACAGGTGATAAAAATAAAAAATCAAATCCTACAAAAAGACCCCAAACATGAATAAATCAATAATTCAATTACCATGAACACACACAGGCTCAGATCCTCACTAGAGACCAAAAGAGTTCCCAATAAACTAAACTTCCTGTTTTCCAAGTTTACAGTGAACCGCCGCTTTTTGGAAAACCCAACCTTTATTTACTTTGTGAAGTTGGAAAACATTAAAAAACAAACGACGACGATGTTGGTTCTGCTCTTTTTGTAGGTTTTGCTGACAATAATAGAGAATTCCTGAACTAATGGCAAGTTTACACTTATGGAGCTTAAGATGCATCCAGGCTGTGTCTGTGGCTCCTTAAGGAATCATGAAATATACTTATACTATACTAAAAATCCTCCCAGCCAGTAAAGATAATGATAAATTAAAGATAATGATGTTGTGGTTAGAAGCAGGTCGGAAATCGATGTGAAACGATGTCCAAGTTTTAGCTTGTTCATTAATTTACATCCAAACAAGTCGTAGTTTCACAGTAAATGTCCATTAAAGGTGTAGTGTTCGAGGGTGATTCAGTATTATCTCTGGTCCAGTTCCCAGTTTATGAAAGCATCATGATATTATTACTTTACTAGTTTTTAAAATGTCAGTGTTCGATCCCAGAATCCAAATAATAAACTATTTAAAAACCTAAAACGAGTGGCATCAAACCCTTTAAACTATTTTTATGTTGCTTATTGGTTTCTCCACCTTTTCCAAACCAAACTGCTCCGTCTCTTTACCAGCTTGACGACACAGGCGTCTAGTTACACGTTAATTACTGCTGCGGTGCCACAGCAGCTTCTCAGTAAATACGTTCTTGTAGCTCGGGGGAAAAAATTCAAAACAACAAAATGAGTTTATGATATAAAACTGAGAAAAGCAGCAAATCTTTGCAGATGAATCTCTGGATGAATGTCGTTACAGATGCAACAAGCTTCATACTTTAACACAGAAAGTGGTGATTACAGGATTATGGCAAATCAAATTAGCCAGTGTTCACTTTTTATTTGATTCTACTGTAAAATCATTAGTGAACTGTCTCACTAGTCACGTTTGCTAACTGCAGCTACCACATCTGGTCGAACCAGACCACATGAAGCTGAAGCACCTGATGTGGATGATGTTCTTATGAGTTGGACTTAAAACAGAAAGGAAACGCTGCTCTTCAGTCTGGTGTTAAATTAAGGGTTTAAAACATTTTCATATCTTTTGCCATTTGACCTTTATTGTAATGAAGGAAACACTTTTTTGTCCCATGTGGAAGAATCTAAAGCTTATTAACAACAACTACACTTTAAAGCTTCACTACGTAACTTCGTAGTGGAAATTAGCTCCCAAACGTGTTTCCTGGGAGTGGTGCTGTCAGCAGTGCTGGGAGTTTTGTAGCTTCTTATTTATGTAGTTTCACCTGAAGGCCTTGGTGGCACATAGGGGATTGATTTTGAGTGATGCTGTTCCCACAACAATTCCCATACAGACTTTCTGAAGTACAACACAGCCTGTATCAGCTGAAGGGTTAGACATCAGAGACATCATCATTTATTGAACATCTCCGCTGGTGACTTTATTGTGGAATGAAGCAGAACATCACGTCTGCAGTTTACAGCATGCTACAGTAAGTGCAGTCTAACAGTAATAAAATGTCTGTGTTCTTGAACAGTTACATGCAGCTAGTTTAGTTCTGCTTTTTGTGACAAACTAATATTTCTAACCCTATTTTCCTTGAATCACCCTTCACCAAAACAGTTTAACATAACAGTGCTTTATTTCTCAGGAACGAGAGACCAAAGGTGCAAAATCCTTAGTAAAGGAGAAGGGGGGGGGGTCACAATGCTGCCAAGATGTACAAGTACAGTTATATACAGCCACCATGACATTCAACGTCTCTTCGACGACGGAGAAATGAAGTGCAGTTGTGGCAGCCAGCTTATTAACAGCTCTAACAGTTCATCTGTGGTTCAGAAGGAGTCGAGGCAGAGTCACTGTCTCTTTTTCTATTTTCCTCCCTCAGACTCCTTTGACCAGCACCACGGTCGGCCTGGACTCGGCCTTGTGGGAACAGTTGTCTGTGCTTTTGGTGTTGTCGGAGCGTGGGCGTCGCAGGTTCAGAAAGCTGAAGCGTGCTTCCAGGCTAAAGCTCTTCTTGATGCTGGAAGTCGAGCGGGTGTTGGTGGTGGTGGTGGTGTTGGTTGTGGCGCCGTTGTCCAAATCCCCCTCTGCACCTTCTGCCCGGTCACCTACAACACAGGAGAAGGTCGGTGAAGTGTAATGAATTCATTTGTCTACAGAGATTCATTTTCTTTAACAGAGATATGAGCATGACGGCTAATAATAATTTAAGACAAATGGACTTTGATACATTTTTAATTTGATTTGGAGAAAAACCTCAAATTCTCTTCTTTAAATTGAACATGTGTTGAGATCTAAGAAGCAGTGAAATAGTGATTATGTCCAAACTACAAAGATCATAACATAGATCATTTCTTGTCACTTATCAGCTGACGTACCAATCGATATCACTACATATCTGCCAGTCTGATGTACTGTATCTACTTCGTTACTGTTAAATAGTAATGGGCTGAGCTTTGTGAATGAGTATGTGAATCCTTAGAAATACCCCTGGACCGCTTGTCATTGTAAAAGAGAAAATTAATTCATTTGCATGTTCATCAAGGTCTTCCACAGCATAATTTCAGGGAGGCTGACAAGCTGTAAAAGTTGGGTGATGCAGCAGGACAAGGAAATCCTAAACACTAAAAATATATCTTCTACAGACTGGTTTACAATAAAGAAAATCCTCCTTTTGGACTGTTCAAGTCAGAGCCCACACTTCAACACAATAGGGATGCTGTGGGATGAGCTTGAGAGCCATTCGCACCCGACGCCCTAAGAACATGTCTGAACTGAAGCTGTTTTATGAGGAAGACTGGTCCAAAATTCCACCTGAATTTTGTGCAGCTGTTGGTTTGAGGTTTTTGCTCCCAAATGATGTTCAAGCAGTTGTTAATGCAAATTCACTTACTTTTGCCACCAGAGCATTTATAGGTGTGTTCAGGAAAAAACATGAAAGGTTAGAATTAAATGTTTAATGAGCTTCAGCACATTGTGTTAGTCTATACCTGCGGCTTTAATAGAAATTAGATTAGTTCACTGACTTTTTCTTGCGAATGTATAAAGTAATATGATAAATTGTCCAATTGAGACAACTTAAGACTGGACAGCTAAATGTTGATCGCAGTTTGTGAAGTTCAGCCAAATGTTTTAGGAAGTGAGTCTAAATTAAACTCTCAGACATTAGTATGGTATCAGTACACTGTAAAATCCCTTCATGTGCATTAACAGGTGAACAGAGACAAGATTTATTCCCCTTAAACTGGCTGATGTGCAGTGAACCAGCTCCTCTCTGCTGTCACTTTGACTAATAGGCTCCTCTGGTGGCACAGGTGTGAGTGGAGCAGGTAGCAGGACATTGTGCATCTTACCCAGAATAGATTCTTACACATCGTCCATCTCACTGTTCACAAATGGAGCTGCAGTATTTACAGCCTACAGTCAGTGGTCTGTTACATACAAACAGGTTAAATGACTAGTTTGGGTTTACTGAAGCTGATTCTTTACAAAACTGACGTCTATGCAGATCTGTCACCATTTTTGAATTTCACTCTAAGAAATCGGGGCTAAGATGAAGTCTGTGCAGAACTGCACCTGGGAGTCTAGATCAAGTCAGTATCTTTTAAAGTTGCAGTGAATTTAAGACACATTTCACTCTTTTGTTTGAAATCCTGACAGAACCAGAGTGTGAGAAAACTGACAAAAATAAACTTCTTGCAAAGAGACAGGAGGGTCACAATAGATGTGCTGTGAGATCATCGAGGAGATAAGTGCAAATAAATATTCCCCAAACAATTTTGAGTTCTGACATTTCCACATCCAACAGAACTGTTAGTTTGTACCTGTTCATCTCGACCCCAATTTCTTACAGTGTCCTCGAGTTCTGGGTGAAACAAAGAGCTACAGTGACAGATATGCATGAACCTCGATGCCGTAATAAGGTCAGCTTATATAAACCCTTTAACCTGTTTATATGCAACAGACCAGTGACTGTTCAGTTGCAGCTGGAAATGTTACAGATGGATGATGAATGAATCTATTCTGGGTAAAATCTGCAAATGGCACAAAGATCAATCAATTTAACTTGAACCCTGCAGACGTTTTAGAACAAGCTGGAATAAGTAAATATCATTTATCGGATCAGTTTCTGCTTTCAGCTGGTTTCTACAACACACTAAGTTTTAAATTAGATGTAAAGTTCTAAATTCTCACATATGATATCACACATATGCAAAACTGTTGCTTAAGAATGATGTTTTAGTCCTTTTTAACCAACAAGGCCAAATATTTACATGTTCCAACCTCTAAAATGTGAAGATTTGATGCATTTCTTTATCAGATGGCAGTAAACTACATATTTTGGGGTTCTGGGCTGCAGGTAACACACCACAGGGCTTTGAACACATTTTACTGGGCCATCAGAATTGATTGAGGAAATTATTGGCAGATTAATTGATAATGACAGTTATAAGTAGTTGCATCCCTATGATTGATTAATAGTCAATAAAGCATGAAGGAAATTAAACATGCACTTTATAATTTTGCTGAACTGGAATTTGTCTTAAATAGTTAAACATTCAAATATTTAGTTTAAGGCAATAAATTCTTGAAACTTAAAATCTGGAAGCAGAGAATGAAGCCAGTTGTGCTTTATTGATTAATTAGCATGTATTTTAATAACCAATTACTTTCTGTTAATCACTTAATTAACTAGTAATATCAGTTCTACAATACTTTTATTATTCTGCACTAGTTTGTCTATAGATCTACGGTATGTATAGTTACTCGTATTAGCATCATTAGTATTTTTATGATATTACAGGATTTGTTCTATATTATCACAGATTGTTTCTGCAGGGTTCAAGTAAAATCTAAGATTTCAGCACAACACAGACTAGACTTTAAGCTGAATTTGGTACTTTTCCAAACTATATTAGTATATTAGTTTAGATAATGAATCATAAAAAATGAACCATTACTCGTTTTTTAAACATTGTGCCTAAAGTCACAAGGCTGCGCTGTCAAATGTTGTAGCTAAAAACAGAAAGTAAACTTTTTCAACAGGGACAAGACAAATCATCTGTGTCTCTGTTACGCACCTCTCTCCAGGTCACATTCAGGTGAAGACGCTCCGCTGCACTCGCTGCGAGGCCCGAGAACAGGCGAGATGACGCCGAAGTCAGACAGCGACACGGTGCTGGGAAGATCCAGACTGCAGGGCCTGGAGAGAGGAGCCGGGGAGGAAGAGGTAGAGGAGGATGAGGAAGGAGTGGGTGATGGAGAGGCGGAGGAGGACGTGTAGGAGGAGGAGCTGGTGAAGGGGCAGGGCGACAGGAGCTCCTGGGGACTGCTGGGAGATGAACCCAAGCTGCAAGTGGAGCGAGTCTCGGAGTCTTCTTCAGACATGATGCTGCCGCCGACACAAGGCTCATCGTCAAAACACACAGACGCCACTGCAGGAGGAGGAGAAAGGAGAGAGGAAGTCAGGGGAGAGTCACAATAAAGGTAGAGAAGATAAAGAAGAGCAAGAATAGTCTGAGATACAAGTCATGAGAAAGTGAAGAGAAAATAGATGATGTGAAAATATGAAGAACGACAGAGGAAAGGAAGGAAATGGGTCAGAGGAGGGATGAAAGTAATGAACAGAGAGAAACGAGGGAGCGACGTTGAGGAAAAACTGCTAGTATGATCAAACGTATATAAACAGAGGAGATCAAGCATCACATCAATGGCGTTTCATTTTCCCTAATGTAAATCAAAGCACACGAATGCACCATAAGTCTTTTTACTCACATTCCTCGGTACATTTACAGTTTCCAAGGAGCATTTTGATAAACTCTGGGTAAAGTTTGGATGAAGTGAGCGACACTGGAGCCGTGTTTTGTTCTTAACCGCAGTAATGGAGCATTTTAAATTCACTGTTAGAAGAAATAATGACGCTCTTCTACAAACACTGAAGGTAGTTTCTACCTTAAACAGAAAACACAGGCAGGAAGTGAATTAGAGGTGGAGCGCATGATTGGAACTCGCTGAATTGTTTGTTGTCGATTGGAGAGTTCCTCATTGGCTCATTTTAATAAATGTGTTCAGTTAAAGACTGTTTGTCTACTTGTAGACCTTTATTCCTTCATTTATTGAAATGATTTACTTAATCACTGCGTGCTTAAACTAATTTCAAGGTAACGTCTTTATGTAGTCAACTCTCTGCCCTTCACGTCTTCTTTTGTGTCCTTTATAACCTCATCAATCGTTCCACGAATCGTAAGCAGGAACCCAGAGAGGCAGACAGAAGCTGTGTGTGTTTGGGTTTTCGCTTCCAAATCAATTCATGTAACCACTGCTCCATAAGAGTCTGACTCCAGAATCATCACAAGCAATAAAAGAAACAGAAATAGATTTGTTTAAAGGGTCTTTGCTGCTTAATAAGTGAATTTACCAAATCTGATTTTCCCTGGTTTGTGCTATGAGGCTGTTTAACACGAAAGAGGCAGAACAGCAACTGAATGTGATTACAGCCAAAGCTGAGTCACCAGGTGAGCAGCTGTTAGTGTGCAGGTCGAGAGAAAAGCAATAAGACGAGGAGGTTTGACATTTACCGACCTTTCTCCTCATGAGGAGGATCGTGTGAGCCATGCTAAAGGGCCCGACTACAGTGATGTGTTTATGGCCATGAACAGAGGTTATGTAAGGAGTAAAAGAGGCGTGATGCTCTGCACTCACTGGATATTCCATCTGAGTCCAACTTGAAGCTCGAGATGTCGTCACCTGAAACACTGTCACCCTCTGCACCCACGCCACGACCCCGGGGACCCATGGCGGAGTTTCGTCGTCGCTCGTGGATCTCGTCGGAGATCATTTCCAGGTTCCTGAGGGCCGTCCTGTACTCGGCTTTGGCCTGGGACAGCTTGGCTTGCCGCTCGTCCACGTTCTTCTTCAGGTTCTGGAGAAGGAACAGTGAGAGAAAGGAGGGTTCAGATGTAGAACAATGCTGCTGCACAGTTTAAGATCTGTCTGCGGATTGATTCTTGTTTTTATTTAGATCAGTTCTCTGTATGTTAAAGGAGTATTCTGTCAGTCCTGTGAACCTGGATCCAGAAGCTGACTCAAGTCAGCTAAACACTGAAACATCCACAGAACATGATTCAAACGACTTCCAATATCTAATAATTATATAATAATGAGTTGGCTGATTCACCAGTTAAGGTCAGTGTTTTACTGTTTTAGGGTCTTAATTCAGTGTCTGACATCATGAGTGTGTCCAATCCTAACACGCTGCAGAGCATCTCTTAGCATTAGAGCCTGGTTTAGTATAGTAGCTGAGAGTAGTGAAGCAGCAAGTTAAAAAACCAGGGAGAGGAAACAGGACGCGAGTCATGAAACTTTAACAAAAGTTATTTCGTTTGACGCAGAAACAACCGAAGATTTGAATCCATCAAGAGGAGTTTATTATAGTGAAGGCTGTGAATCAAAGCCGACCGTAGGTGATGTTCTCTGATGGACTTTTATAACCACCCTGGACGAGTTTTCCTTTGAGACGATATATAAAACAGGCCTGGAGGCAGCTACAGTCTAAGCAGTGGTGTATTTGTTACTTATTAGCTAATGCTAATTATATAACCTGCTGGTTGCTGCACATCACTCACACTGATGTTAAGCTCTCTTTGTCCTGAACAATGCAAACAGCTGTGAGAAAAACAACTCCTATCTGATCGTGGCCTAAAGCACACAGGCGTATCTACAGCGTGTTCACACCAGGGAAAAACAAGATTAGTTAACCCCTGATTAAATTAACAGTGCTACATGACAGGTGGCAACAAGACAACAGCATCCCCACAACCTTCAGTCAAAGGGACGTGAATTAGTGGCCTTCACGTACCTCCAGCTGCAGATAGTACTTCGCCTTCATCTCGAAGTAGGGCCTGTGGAGGAGGAGAGGAAGAGATTAGATCAGAGGGGGGAAACACGGTAACCCAGCCGAGAGCAGTATCCACATCATCACCATGGCAACCTGGAGGAGGAATGGGAGATAAAGGGGTTGTGATGCTGGAAGAGGGAACGCTGCAGAGCAGATTAACACCCTGCTGAGGCAACACACAGCAAGGCTGGATCCAGAAGACAGAGGGAGGATACGCTCGACCATTCGCTGACAATTAAGAGAAATGATAAACATCAGAGTTCTTATAGCAGTATATGTCCTCACTGGTGACAGAAGAGCCCTCCTTAGATTAGTAATTAGTGTTATCACAATGTAGAATGTGCTCCTGTCTTCAAGCCTACAGTCAGTATTCATCTATTTCAATGAAGAAATGTGCTCACAGTGATGTTGGGAGTGTGTTGCTAACCTGACAGTGACGTATACACAGCTGCTGCCAACAACATGTGGACATAACACTGGCAGAAAGCCAGTTTTACATTGACTCTACTGGGCCCAGGATTCATTTGTGCTTGTGAAAAGCATCCGTAACAGCAGGAGGCTGATACGACCTCCACCTCCTCTGAGTGATGGATGGATGTGAGCTCAGGGAGGGTCTGGAGTAGAGTGAAAACACATCTCTGAAGTTTTCCTAAAGGTTAAGTTCAGGAATGTAACCTGCAAAAACACATTTCTGCTGTGTACAGACGTGATTTCATCCTCAGTGCTGCTCTATCTGTTATGTATGATGTTTACGAGTTTTTACTTAATTACTCAAATAATTAACAACTAATCTAGAAGTATTTTAATCATCAGTTATCAGTGAAGTCATTTTGTTCAGGGTTCTCAAATGTAAGAATTTGTAGTTTCTCCTCATAACATGAAGTAATTTGCATGTTTTCAGGTTCAAACTGTTGTTTGGATTAAAAAGACACAGCTCATAAATGAACTGAATTCTCTTGAATAAGCCCGACCTGGCTGGTTTTGATTAGTTTCTAATAAGGTGAAGGAGACAGAAGCGGCGACACAGCGGCTGAACAACGGGAACTTCTACAGAAGAAAATAGATGTCAGATGATCTGAGGAACGCAGGACAGAAATACTGCATGATTGTAAATAGTGAGGGGGGGTTTTGCCCATTTTAATGATGTCACCTGGAACATTGTTATTTGTGAGGCTTCAGTTTGCAGCTGTTTCGTTTCCTTTAAGTCGTGAAACTGAAACTCATGAGTGAACCACTCCTTTAACACCTGACCGGTTCTTTTACAAAGCAGCTGCTTTCTGCTGAAAAGGGAAGCTGACACGAAAAAGGGTTCTCCTGCAAATTACCGTAAAAGATCAGTTAGAACTCAGAACTGAGTTCAGACCACATCAGGGTTGAACAGCTGGATCTGTTTGAACCTGCCATCGTCATTTCACTCATTTTATTTAAGTCCAATGTAAGAACAGGGAGTCACACTGCAGAGGACGTGTGCTGAATACTTTACAATCAATCCTCAAGTGTCTGTTAGTGAGACTCGTCGGCTGCTTATCTCACTCCCTGTTGATGTGACAACAAGACACAAAACACAAAGGCCTTACTTCTCAGTCTGGAGCTGAACATTTGGCAAGCGTCCCCCACATGCAGTAAGTCCTGCACTGACTCTGACCTGCTGTGACCACACACTAACAGTGCTGTATCACTGCCTGCCTGACGTCAGCTCTAATGGAACAAATCACTGGTGATCTCTGACTCTTACTTGGACTTGTTGATGGTGCGTTTGAGTTTCTTCTCCAGCTGTTTCATGCGGCTCATTGCTGCCGTGTATTTGGCCGCCGTCTCCTTGTGCACCAGCTCGCTTCTCGTCTTGGTGTGTTCTGCCTCCATCACCTGGTAAATCAGGAAACATTCAGATCATCATCAGCCACGGCTGAGGTTATAATACCTTCTGTCACGTTTTATAGGAAGAAGTGGAGACGTCAAAAGTAACATGTAAGCTGAAACACCTCCCTCTCTCCCCCATCTCTCACCCGCTGGGTGGCATGGTTCAGCATCTCCTGCCAGGCGGAGTCAAACTGCCGGTTGTCCTCCTCCAGGAGTCTCTGCTCGGCCAGGGAGATGGTCTCCTTCGCTGCCCGCAGAACCTCGGTGGCTCTCTGGAAGTCCTGTGTGGCCTTCTGAGCCTCCAGCTGGGCCTGGAAAACACAGACGGTGATTGGAGCCATTACCAAAACGTTCGCTGTGGAATAATTCCAGTAATATCATCTGTTCATTGCCCCACAGAGTAAACGTGTGTGTCTCTGTATAAACTTTGGATTATAATAGTTTGTGTGTGAAGTTTCCCAGAGCAACTTTTATCATTTGAAAACTCTATACATACTTAATTTTTGCTGCCTGAAGAATCTTCACACACTGTGTCCGTAACACCATTTTTTTACAGCGACTGCATGTTTATGATACAGTGGTTAACAGGGGTCAGTCGATCTTCGATGAGGGAAGTTTTTGATTCAGAAAATTATATATAATATAAAATATAATATTTTAAATATTTTAAACACCTCAGCTAGAGATTCAACTCGACACCATCTTCATGAACCCACTGTGGGACTGTGCCCAGTGTGTGTTTATCATCTATAGAGCTGTTTGTAGAACTCATATATTATTGTGTCTAAAGTTGTTTCTGAGCTGCATGAATTTTTTAAACAGTGTTTTCTCTTGTCAGAAAATATTATTGATCTGAAATTAGAATCGAGTTTACTCAATAAATGAGCTTGAACAATCATTGGACAACATCAAGCTCCTGTTTTGTTTTGCTTCATTCCTTCAAATATATATATATATTTCATATACAACATTCAATACGTGTTCTATACATTAATCTAAACGCACACACACTCACAGTGCAGCACAGATTAAATCAAAGTAACCCAAATCAGATTCTACGTGTAGAAAATAAAACATCTGAGCTCTAAACAAAACAAACAGCAAAGCTCTTTGTTGTCATGACGGAGCGCCGGGTTACATAAGACGTCAATGACATCATTCGTGCGACTCATGTGAAGCCGTCCAGCTGAGGCTTTACACGCTGCAGCTACAGACTCAACAGGAGACGGCTTCAGTCTGGATGCATGTGTTATGTATGAATACACACTTCAGCATTTGTGTTTGCCTGTAGATTAATGACAGGAGGTGTTTGGTGTAATGAGAAGTGCAGTCAGGAACTGTTAAATACAACGAAGGCAAATCCAGGTTTAAGACATTTCAAACTCCAAACTAGAACCACAGGAAGCAAACGGAGGTCTCCCTTCAATCCAAACCACAACATTTAAGTTTGTTTTATTAATTTATTTCCAAAAGTAAACAGAACGACAGCAGATTTGAGTTTTACGATCACTGTACGTTTTACTTGTTCATTTAAACTATTCCAGAACTTTGATGAGATAAGTTTATAGTAATTAGTGTCATTACTAAATGTCATCTTTGAGATTCTAGCTAGAAGCTAGAATCCAAGTAGTTTACAGCTCAAAGCCTGATTTTAGTTCTGTTTTTCATGACTGGGCCGAGGCCAGAGATGAGTCAGCATTTCTCCGGCTGTGGCAGCTGTGTGTCTGTGACAGACAGGAAAGTGTTGTGTTAGTGTTATTATAGCAACAAACAGCAGGGAGCCGCCTTGGATGTGATGTAACTGTATGCAGCAGAGGTTCATGTGGAGATTTTGATGATTGTCTGCGTATCTCTCCTTCCCGGTAACAACAGCAGCATCGACTGTAGGAACCACTGCCTTCTGACATGTTGTCAGTGGGATGATGTGAAGTTGAATTTGTCAAATATTTCTTATATATGCACTTTCTTATCAGAGTCTCAGCTTTAGAATCATAATTCTATGAGATTTTTAAAGGTGAAACCTTTTTCAGACTCATTTCCATTTCCATCAAAACTATAATAGCTTGTTGGCACAAACAGTGAGACAGCAGAGTATGTGTGTTTTTAAGATGGTCTCCGCAGCTTTAAACTAATCTATTCACTATGAGGGAGTAAAAACAACACGAGAGCAGCGTGTGCAGATGTAAAGCACAGAGCAGGATGTCCAGACATTACATGAAGTGATGCTGTGAATCCCAGCTCCTCTGTTTCTCTCACTCTTTGAGAATTTACCAAGCAGAGGAAAAGAACTGAAAGAGGAAAGAACTTTCCAGAAAGACGTGTCTGTCGGGCTCTGTGAGAAATCATGAGAAGTGTTTACTGAATATTAAATCAGGAGTTGATTCTACTGACCCAGTTAGAGCCACTGATACAGTGGAAACGTAAGATGTTTGTTTCACTTCTCTGCTTGGATAATAAACCTACACACTGAAATAATGTACAATTCTATTTTATAATGTACATCCAAACGTCTCTGTAATCATCATGTGCGGCCTGTGCTTCATATAACTACTTGTTCCATTTACATTATACTATTCTTCCATCAGCGCTCTCAGTCAGACCCAGTCACCACATGCTTACTATCATTTCATTATCGGTGTTCGTCAACATGCCAGCGCAGCAGGATGCAGACAACCCCGGCCTTGTGGCAGTCATGTGTTGTGCTTTGGATTCCTCATCTCCTGGATGCACATGCTGACTGAATGCTGCAGAGTGTTGCCTAGAAAACCGTCTGCTCAGCATTTATGACAAATCAGTTTAAAAAAAAAAAAAAGAGAAAATCAGTTAATTTCTTAACTGTGAACACTTGAAGTCTATCATGTTAACAACCTCTACCGTGGCTGCTGTGACCCCCCCCCCCCACTCACTCAGGAGCAGGCTGAAGCTCAAACTACACTTTGAATTCTTGGCCACTGTTGTCTTTTGCTAATAAAGCACTAAAACACAGACATGCTGTAGAGTAAAGCTGTGTAACTCGGAGATCGGTGGTTTCTGTGGTAGCAGTGGTCAAAAGTACTTTTCTACTTCTCCATATGTGTCTCCACATCCAAGCTGGGCTCAGCTGGCGTCACGATGGAAATGGTGAAGCTGCAGTTATTTGCCCGATAAACCTGACATATCCCAACAGATAACAAACCATCTGACGTTGAAACAATATGACCTCTGGCAGCATCCCAAGGTCAGTCTCGACCTTCGTATCCTACCAGTGATAAATCACCACAGCCTCACAGGAACACTTGTGCTGCAAAGTTTTAGCCATGTTTTCCTGCTCCCTCTCCTCCTCCCCTGCTGTCACGTTGCCCACGAGAATCTCATCCTACACGTGCTGACTCCCTCCTCGTCCGTCCCACGCCCGCCTCATTCTGTCAGCACAACATTAAACATTCAGCTCGGTCTACTTCAGGCAAGAAGGCACAAAGTCTCATCTGAAGCTAAAATGCTCAAGAAAATCAAGGTTATTGACTTCTCACAGCATAAAAAGTCCATTTCAAAACTTTCAAAATTGACTAACTGTCTTTCTCTTGAACTGGTGACGACACTAAAAACTTGTTTGTGCTGCACATAAAACAAAAAAAAGTTTGCTCACGTTTTCACTGTTAATGACTTTTAGTAATGAAACTAACTAAAAGTTGAATTAAAGTGTGTCTGGTTTTCTGCAGAACAAGAAAATCAACAACAAACAACTGAAACAGTGTGAAAATAAAGAATGTGTTTCATTTTCTTCAGCCTTTTTCCCCTCCCGTCTGTCTTTGTCCTAGTTTTTCATAGTGTCGTCAACATGTCAGCTGCAGGCAACGCTGTCATTCTTAGCTGGTGTTCAAAGCCAACACTCTGAAGGAAGAGACGAGCTGGATGAAAAAGGAGAAGGAAGAGACGGCAAACAAAGCAAAAAGGAGGAAAACGAGATAAACAGAGGTTTAAAAAGTAAAACTGTCCATTTGCAAAACATCCTTATATGATATGATTTTGGTGTCACAGTGTTCATCTCATGACTGTCAACACCAGCTAATCCACATTTAAATGGTCTCATTTAACATTTATAATAAGTTCAGTCGAGCTGAGACCTTTCTGCAGGGTCCAACATGAAGGATTGTATCACTATATGTTATAAACAACCTTAAAGAGGGAAGAGAGGCTAAACTGACCACACTGTGGTCGGTCACTGAACGCCTCACAGGGCAGCAAGTAGATGGTACAGAGAAATATCAGTCAGCTGTTTGACAAGCTTCACACACAGAGCACAGCAGACGCTCAGGTTATATTTTAACACGCAATGATTTTGCTATGAACATCGTCGAGGGTTTTCATTTCCTAATTTACTGTATTTGTGATCGGCTGCTGTCTGTAGGTTAAACTGTAACATGGGAAAGTTAAAGTGTTACTGTCGTTCACAGTCAGTCAAGTTGAAATGTCTTCTCCACACTGTCGCCACGAAGGTGGAAAACGCTGCTGTGAAAAACATCATTGTGTGATGCAGCATAAAGAGTTCCTGTCTTTGTAACTGTAAAAATACTAAAAACTATAAGGACCCTGTGTTTTAATGATGCATTGTTAATATACATCTTCCTCCTTTAGACTCTCATGTCCTCACAGCTCATAACGTGTTGCGGCTGCTGAGTTTAAGCTACAAAGGTGAAGCAACACGTTCACTTCTGCTTTTAAACGGTTTGTGTTTGTGTGCTGCTTCACTCTTCAACCAACCATGACAACAACAACCACTAAACTTCCCATGCTTGAGTTCCACCCCCTTCCTAAATAACCTCTTTCATTTCCATCTCTGTGAGTTTTCCTTCCATCCACCTGCGTTTCTGCTCTTCATCTTTTTCCACCACTGTTCCTCTCCTCTTATCACCCCGTCTCTTCCACTCTGTCCCTCATTTCTATCTTTGTCCATCTGTCTCCTTCCATCTAGCTCCATTGCTCGCCACCATCTCTTCCTCCACCACAGTTTCTCTCCTCATTTCCTTTCCCTCCCTATCTGTCACTTCCTATATCCCATTTAATCTCTCTTGGTTGCCACATACATTTCATTCCCTTAATGTTTGGCTTATTTTATACCTTTCAGTTTCTCTCTCTGGGCCCAGTCTCTTCCCAGCAGCTCCACTCTCATCTCGCCCTCTCTCCTGCTTCATATTTTAATCACTCTGCATGCAGCCTATGAAATTTTCAGAGAGTTGAACCCCAGAGGGAAGCTGATGTGTAAGTACTGAACTGAGTGTTGTGATGACTATTTGCGTCTGTAGAGACTCTTAATCAATGAAAAGGTTCTTTGTTAACCAACTCATTGATAAAGAAGGAGGATTATAACACATCCTGTTGATGTTTCCATTCTGCTAATTGATCTTTATTAAATTCTCTTTTCATTTTGAAACACGTGACTTTGTTGAATAAATGACTTAATAAAAAAGGGAAGAAGTCAAGGACCACTAGGAGTCTTCCTAGAGTTAACTCTGGACTTAGGAACTGGAGAACAAGGGTCTCAGTCAGTGAAGTGACCAAGAATCAGATTGGTACCAATATTAAAACTCCTCAAACAATCCCCAACCTTCACCACCGTGTCCTTCACAGTAGAATAACAGAGGACAAACTTCTCTCCCGACACGTCTTCAGATGTAACTAGTTAAATTTGTAGCTACTCAAGACTAAACACATTATTTTATCTGTGATTTCAAACACCTATAATGAAACCCGAAAGGAACTTGGAAGATAATAAAGAAGAGGAATGTCTAGGCTCAGAGCTGTTAAAGACTTTTAGATCACAGAAGAAGAATCCTATTGACCTTCGAATCGTCCCAGACACTGAAACTGAATCCCGCTCAGACGCTTCACATCTCACTCTTCTGTTAAATACACATTCTCCTTCACTCGTTCAGGGACAAATTACTTAAATACAGTTAACTTAAGTGCTCTACAGAATCAAGACAATCCAGGAGCTACTTTGTCCAGAGGTTCCAGGAATTTAGATAAACCAAAAACCGGTTTGTCTATGACAACACAAGAGAAGGAGGAGGCGCCGTATGAGACTGTACGTGATCTGATTTGGTCAATGTTCCAGGAAGTTTGATTCTTTTTATCTCTTCTCCTCCATTAAGTCTGTCAGTTAATTTCCTCTAAAGAGGAAACACGTTAACACGACAATAGCGTCCATTAAAGACAGTGGTTAAGGTCGTGTGGACGCTGTAAACACGCCGTCCTATCTGTGTCGACTAACGCAGCCTTCAGCAAACCCAATTTTGAGTTTTCTAAGAGCTAGTGAACAAACAGCGACTGGCCTAGATATTCGTGAGAGCTTCAGGGATGAATGAACCGCAGAGGACTTCAACGGCAGGGAAGAAGGCCTCCGATGTCCGCTTCACAGTCTTTAACAGGCAAATTAACCCAAATACTTCAGGGTTTAGAAGTAGGAGTGCAGCGGCACGTGTTCAGGTTTAGTCAACTACTGTTTTACTGATAAGACAGTGATGTCAGATTAGGACACTTAGTACTCTTCACAGCTAAACATGGCTCATCTACAGGATTTTTAGTGAATTTAAAAATTATAAAAAGCTCATCACAGCAGCCCGTCCTCTTCTGTTAAACGTTAACGTCTATTCACTGATCATTGATTGGTTTGTGACAGTCAAAGGTCGTAACACTTTCCTGCAACTCAATCACAACTACACCAAGATGTTAGATTTTTAACAGTAACTTTCTAAAGCGTCTTAATTTCAAGCATGTTTTTCTATACATGTACAGTACTGATATCCTTCATAATGTAATTTTCAATTAGTTAAATTAAAATGATTCATGTAAATTTAAAAATCCAAACCAGGAAAAAGGAAACGGGTTTAGTGTCTTGGATTTCGTCTTTGTATTCATGCCAGAAAGACACAAACACACATCATCACGGTTGACGGAGTGTTTTTACTGAGTCATAGTAAAAAAAACAAGAGCAAACTTGCACCAAGCCACAAACCCCTGTGTCACAGCAGCGTCAGTGACGTTTCTGCCACAGCTCTTATGCAACAATGAGCAGTCGAGTCCATCACACCACAAACACAGTATCCCAGGTGGTCAATCCAAACCAGATGGCTTTGACCTTGCAGCCGTTTCCTCTAAACCATCTTTCAACCCATCCATCCATTCGACTCCATCCATCAGCACCATTCCCTGTGGCTAAAGTCTGGTGTGATGTGCACTGCCTGCCAAAAAACTCAACCCCAGCTGGGCAGGAAGTGACAAAGACAAACAGAGACACAAAGAAAAATAACCAAGAAGGAGAAGTGATAAAATGGTGATTTCCCGATTCACATATTTTATCTTCTTCTAGGGATTTCCCTGCCTGCTTTTTTTTTACCTGCTTTTTAAAATTCTTAAGAATTAAATTTGTCCGTTCTTTAGTCAGATGCAGCATGAGAAAACTGGTTTAAATGAAATGTTAGACTTCCCATTTGTCAAAGGAAAGATGTCGCGAGATGAATAAAAGGTTTCTAATAGAATCTTTTAATTGACACATTTTGAATTATCCTTTTCATTATTCGGACTACACTAACTGTGTGTGTCAGCTTTCATTTTGGTGCTTTCTGGAAAGGTAAGTGAGGTAAATGAGAGATGAATAGTGCATTAAGCTTTGCCACCAACTTCACCCTTTCCATTCACCCACGGTCTCAGAGTCGCTCCAGTGTAACAGACATGATGGAGACTACACAGGTTTTGCTGCTCACTGCTCACTAGAATCATATTCCTTATGTGAAGCACATCACTGCATTTTCCTCAATCCCTTCTTTTCTACTTTCCCATCTCTTTTTTTAAATTGTTGATTTTTCTATGTGGGAGATTAAACCACCTTGTTGGTTATTCTGCTGCTGCGATGATTGAGAGCAGAGGTGAATGTACTGGTTTTATTATCTGATGGAACATGAAAGGCTTCAGAAGTGGATGACTCAGTCTCTGCTCTTCACTGTGATGATTGTAGCTGATTGAAACCTGCTCATCCTCTGTGTGTCTGCAGGTTAGCCAGTGTGGGTAATGTTGGTTAATGCAATTTAGGTAAAGAAAACCCTGCTGTCAGATCAGTCATTCTAAGGATTGGATCATTTACTGTAACAGCGGTGTTTCCAGTGAAAATGAAGTCATTTTGGTGGAAAAAATCAAGTCAGGTCAAGTCTTATTTTGTTCTCATAACTGAATATTAAAGATTTTTTAAGAGCCTGAGGACTCGGTGGGGAAACCCATTGTTATCCTGCACAATGAGCAACTCATGAATCATTAGCTGCCAGCGAGATGCCTGATATGCAAATGTAGATTATCCAACACTCTCAGAGTTGTGGGTCTGAACTTTATCTTCTGTTTGGAGTCAAGGTTGACCCGAGTCGTTTGTCTCCATTCGCTGCTGCCACTGCTCCCTGGGTGCTGCCTTCTGCTTATCTGTGACTGCAAATAATGTGTTTCTTATCACACTGAGTGGGAGAGTGATGGAAGGGGCATGGAGAGAGGGAGCGAGGCTTTCACAACAGGCTAAGAAAGCAATGAGTCAGGCTAAATATTGTGTTTTACAATAAGCTGTGACGACGAAGAAAGGGCACAAGTGAACTGTGTTGAAGAAATGAAGAAAAGGAGGAAGGAAAAAAAACAGAAGTCATGAAAACAACAAAGAGGTCACTGTTTAGTTAGGTGGCATTTCTGAACACTGTACAAATAAATGATAAATACTTAAACTATAAAGACAAATGCTAACTAATGTTCACGGAATCAAGGAGGAAAACTCGACTTAACCAAGAATTCTGACTAAATATTATAGTTAAAACAACACAGATATGATCAAACCAGCAAGTTCAGCAAGAGTGAATGATTGGAGGCGACATGAGGACGGTGACAAAGAGCCTCAGTGAGTCCAGTATTTTTAGTTCACTATTAAACCACTGAAATAAATGACATCAAGGCAGTTTGTGTGTCTTCTGTCTACTGGTGTCAGATTCTCACAAGTTTCGAACAAAGAAAATAACACAGTCACGTCTCCAACAAGCTATAAATAAAATCAATACATAGTTGTAGAGATTTCACTCAGACTTTGAGCTTTAAACATGAATTTGATCCTGTTCAGCTGCTCACCTGATCACATTCATGGCTGCACAGGAACACACTGATAAGAAAACAAAACCATTGTCCTGCTTGCTGCCCACGCCGCAAACCTTTACACACGGCAGCTGTGAAACACATCAACAGAACAAGTGCTGCAGTGATCAGATATTGAGTTAATGCTGGTTATGCTGCTTCTGGCTTCTCAGTAGTGGAAAGTTCTTCAGATCATTAGAAAATGACCAAAGGACTATTTAGTCCTCGGTTTGTCAGGAAAAAACTACTAATAGGACACGATCCTGGCCCATTCATGGTGGGATTTTCTGATATTTTAAATCAAACTATTTCAAAACATCATAACTAACAGGATCTGAAGCTCTATATGAAGTTGCTGCAGCTATCACTCTGAAAATCTCCTCTAGTCTGGAGCCGTAAGAAAGAAGAAAATATGTCAAAATAAAGAGTATGAAGCAGGAGGAGAAAGAGACAAGTGATAAAAAGATCTGAGAGCAGAACAACCCAGGCTTAACTAAACTGACGTTTATCCTTCTCTGTTGATATAAAGCATAACAAAGAATGAAAATCTGAGCAGGGAGGCATTTGGAGTGGAAGCACAGATGATGCACCAGATGGAGAATGTTTATATAGGCCAGTGGATTCAGCTCCGGTGAGGTCAGAACGGCTGGCTGGGATTTCAAAGTCATCGTTTTCAGGAGTCAGACCTGCTGAGAAAACCTGGGTACCGGTGATAAACAAGGAGCGTGCCCTCGAAGCAAGAACATCAGCAGACTGTGAGGATGCAAAAATGTGCGCAAGGATGAAAGAATAGAAAATGTCCTGCTCTGGTTACCAACATGGAGGATCTGATGGTTTTTGGCCAAATTAATTT
Source organism: Anabas testudineus (assembly GCF_900324465.2). Lineage (NCBI taxonomy): Eukaryota > Metazoa > Chordata > Actinopteri > Anabantiformes > Anabantidae > Anabas > Anabas testudineus. The sequence goes on from NC_046625.1 coordinate 2,257,116, forward strand.
CAATATCACCTAAAGTAGCAGCTTCATTTGGGACTCAACTCCTCATGTGGGGACATTTTCGGTTCCAGCACAGATACAGTCGATCCATCTTTTATCTGGATGCTCACAGCACCACATGGCAACTAGGTTCAGCCCGAATATGGGGGTTAAGTTGACTTTGTGCACGAGTTTTACACCAACAACGTATCATTGTGTCCAGAGCAGCATTAGCAGCGAATCAGATGGTGCTCTGTTATGTTGTGTTCAGGGCCAGTACAGAGCGTAGGTCATCCATGTTTCAAAAGCGCCCAACACCAAAAAGAAGAAAACCAAACTAAAATCAATCGAGTTCTAAACTGAACTGTGGATTTACAGCTTTAATAATACTAATTAAAGTATAGTTATTTTTATGACAATCACAAGGTAAGTGTTGAGATATTATTGCATTGAATGTGATTTAAAAAAAAAAAAAGTCAGACAGATAGTTTTATCAAGGTTTTTTCACAGCAGACTCTGCTGTGAGGACAAATTAGATCCTAACACCAACATCACCAGCAGTGATTTTGACAAAAAAACTAAGTAAAGAACGAAGAAACAACAAATCAAGGATCACAGAAAGAGACGTATTAATTGGGATTTGACATGACCTGAACTGAAATCCTGTCAAAGTGATGGTTCACGCCAATGTTAAAGAGGACAGAGGTGAATATTAACCTCAGAGCAGCTGTCTCAGCTTTGGTAGGTGCTGTTCAAGAAACGTTAGCAGGGAAGATGCTTCACCAGATTACGACTCCACTCCTCGTTGGAGTTAAAGTTAGCAAAAGTGGGTCACGTGTATGAAGAGAAGTGGTACAACTTCCTAAATCTTAACTGATTAGTTCTGCATGAGTGATGTTGAGCTAAATTATTCTGACTGGTCATGTAGAAAAGGATGGTGCAGCATAACTGGCAGCCAAGTATGAACTGTATTTTTAAGGAACTTAACTGAACGGGAGCTCTGAGCGAGAGCAGGAAAAAAAAAGCTGATTTTAAACATTTGGACTCCCTGGAGGAAAGTGCAAACTCTGCCTCAACTTTGATCTTCTGCATTTCTAATTCTGCTGCTTCTCACGCTCGTCAGAACTGCAACCTATCCCATCCTCCTTCATCACCATTTTTATTGTCAGGTCTACGCTCTCTACCATACTGTACATGACCTTCCTGAGGACGCAGGACATGCATCCATAATAAATACAACCTATTCCTTTTCAGTCCAAAGCTACGAGCATTAATACATCAAGTCGTTCCAGATACGAGCTTAACAAGTCAAAGTAAAAGTCGAGCAGAGACAGAAATAAAAATCAGGCCAGCAGGTGAGTTGACAGGTAGAAGGAAGTAGAACGATCACATGCTGCACATCCTCATCTCAGTTCCTCCAAAGACCATCACAGAAGCGTTAGTGAGTACACCACAGACACGGATGGATGTGTTTGCAGAGACATACTTTACATACGTTTCTCTCATGCACCTGACTTATAAATTTAATTATTATAAAGAAATTTCAGCAGCATCTCCTGAATTAAAAGGTTTCAGACTAATGAAGGAGGGATTGTTGAACGGATGGTCTGTGCCAACAGAACTGATGCTAACATGCCTGTTTTAGTTTCCAATGACAACCACTGATGCTGAACACAGAGTTACAAATACACCTGAAGATTAATAATCCAATAAATCATCCAATCTAACACATTTCCAACGGATTTTTTTAAAAGTGTGCCATCAAAAACAAGAGCATGTGTTGAAAGGCCAAAGAACAATCTTCAATCTTTCCAACAAGCCTGGATGTCACTGATTCTTCAAGGTCTTTGTATTTGTGGCCATAAATCTGGTTAATCTCTCCTTGAACATTTCCATGTGATCCTCAATCATAATAATAGCAGCAGCGTCCTCAGCGATCTTGTTGTAAATGGGTTAAAAAAGGACACTGAGCTGACAAAGGGGAAGTTCAGCGTTACTTCAGAGGAACTCTTTCAACATTGCTGCTTTCCAGCACATCACAGAAAATTACCTCTCATGCTCGTAGCTCGTTTATGTTCGTGTAAAAAAGTCAAATCCCACTGATAGCCCTCTTACATGACATAACCTAGAGAGGCAAGAAACTGCACAATAAAGCCTTGTGGAGTATCAGTCGATGCCGGTGCTTCCGGACTGTGCCGCTACAGCTGCAGGGGCTCTTATCGAGGCGTGCAGGTGGCTGCTTCCCCCTTTATTTATACTCATGACACAAACGCACACAGTCACTCACACTCTGCTGAGGCTTCGCTGAAAAGGGAACTGAGATTATGTTCTGAAATGATGGTGTAGTTATGTCCAAACTCTGCATTTCAACTAGAAAGGAAGTGATTCAAGTTTATGTATGAAAACTGTGACCTCCCCTCAATGAGCAACGTTTCCAGCTGTTAGCTGATATTAAACAGGAAAATCAATGAAGCCCATTTTATTCAAAGAGCTGTGAAAACGTATTGATGAAACGCACTGGTATCATTAAAAAAATAAAAAAAACATATCAGAACTTCACAATCAGGTCTGGACTTTCAGCAAATTAGCAACGATAACTGAAAAGATGCTGCTTAGTTCTTAATCAGCTGATTTAAACTGTCACCATCCACTCATCCAGGAGCAGTGACAGCAACAGATCCTGATTATTCCATTCACTCCACTTTAAGATTTGACTCAAGTATGTCCTGAGTCACTAAAAGAGGACCGTTGACCAGATAAATGACACAGCAACCAGACTATGAAGTGCTAAATGCTCTCAATATGGAAACAGTTAACCCGTGTGTATTGTATTTGGCCTCAGCTGCATAAAAACAGTGGCACCACCTTTGGAACTGACCTGTAATTTGCTTATGAAGACTAGAAATATCTTAAACACATGCACTGACAATCTGTCCAAACCAGACACAAGTATAATCAACGGACAATATGAACGCCTGCAGCAGCACAATGATCAATTACCAAGCACTGACCTGTCTGGCCAACCTGCGGGCCTCCCAGTAAGGTTTGGACTCCTCCACAGCTTTGCCGATCTTCTTCATTAGCTCGTCCAACTTCACCGTGGCCTCCACCAGAACCGAGCGGAACTTCTGCCTCACATCCTGAAGAAGGAGGACGATTCGGTCATTCAAGTCAAACAATAAATAAATAAATAAATAACACAAACGTGGGTAAATAAAAAGGGGAAAGTGCTTAAACAGTAAACAGTGTGATATCAATACTGTCCTAACTGTCATTTATGATGGAGACGCTGCTAAATGTGCACAGTGATTTGTAATTGACCACACTTATTAAAAGCTTAACTTGAAATACGCGACTTACTTACTGGAGAAATACTAATTCCTATTTTCTCAGTATGTAAATCATTCTGAGCTGACAGCAGAAGCTGGTGTTTCATTAACTGTTGTTCCTACGACTTGTCTGATCTTAAAGTCATTCTTCTTTATTTTGTCCTGCATTTCTGAATAAACACCGTTTTCAGGTCTGTTCACATCCATTCGACTCAGAACTTGTTGCTAATTGGTAGTTAACAAAAATAAAATTCCTCCATTGCTGCTTCTGCTTTAGAACAGCTAGAGCTTCAGCATCTCTTGTAAAACCCAAAGACGCAAGATGAAACTGAAGCTGTGATAAAATCTTTGTCAGATCTAATTTTGTTAACTGGTACAAAACAAACCGTGTCTTCCTTCTTAGAGAGCTTGTCAGACTGATGAGCATCCGCTTAAAATCTTTATCATGATCATGTCACGAAGGGCACAGAACCTTCTAAACACAACACTGATATTTAACAGAGATCTGCAGGAAGAGAATCTCTTCAAGGGCACATCATCATCCTGCACAGCTGACAGAACGACCAGTTACATAGAAAGAGACAAGATGAGAGGAGTGTCCACAATCAACTCAGCTGCTATAAGAGGTTGAAATGCACTGTTTCTTCTGTCAATGTGAAAAAATAATCCAAATAAGCAAATGCTACCCGAGTTTCCATACTGAACACAGAGATATCAGCAGGATGGATGTTTGGTTACAGTAAAATATAATAAAACTAGAATCAGCCTCATGGTTTTACGTCTTCACCAACCAGTCAAACTTTAAACAGCAACTTGAGTTGTGTTTTCAGACTCAGTTCATCCTCGAGTCCAAGTGGACGTCGCTTTGATGAGAATAGGATAGATGGACGGAAATTAATGAACATTAAACCTCCAGTCACGTCTACGCCACATTAAAAACCACACAGCTTGTGATATACTGAAGCTTTTTATTTTACAAATACCATCTTCTTCATTACGACTCCCTGATGGATCCGGATAAGCTCTTATATAATCTTTGTAATGAATAAATGTATTTACTTGTGTAATGAATAACAGCTTCTCTGCTCTGACACACAGACCCTTTGAGGAAACCGTCAGCATGACGAACCGTCCTCAACTAATTCAGATCAATGTTACTGGTGTTTGACTGTTATACAACTCAAAGCAGATGTTTTAAATGATGCTTTTGTTTGGGAACATTTATAGTTTGTTCTTCTCTAAAAGTCAGAAATGAGACAAACTTCTCTAAAGTCTACTTTTATATTAGCTTCTCTATCATGTCTGTAAAGGGGGGTGGACTGAAAACAAGGAACAGGTTCCTCTGCAGAAATAGATCACATATAGAAAATGAAGCGTAAATAGGCTTAAATGTATTAAAGAAGATATTAAATAAGACGTGTTGTGGAGGAGGCAGAATAAAGACACGAGGCTTCTATTCTGCAGTATTTCATATTCATCCAGAGCAGAAAATGTTTATTGTTCGGTGTTGGTGAGCTGTGGCTCAGACACAGCTGTTAACAATAACCTTCTAGTGAACTTTAAAAGTCAGAACAGAGAAAGTGTCTAACGCTGTCAGGGTGGTGGTAGTGGTGGTGGTGGGTGGAGGGCGTCTCATTAAAACACTGTTCTCTAGTCAGTTAAAATAAATAAAAGGGTCACAGATGGACTGGAGCAGTGTGTGAATCTGCTCGTGTTAGCTGTGCACTGCCACACACTGAACCTGAAGTAAAACAATGACGATGGGAGGTTAAAGCACTGACTTGCAGCTTTGAAGAGAGGAAAGGAATCGTGACCCCTTTTCACCCTTTGGCCTTTTATGGACCGTCACACCATTTCCACCCTGCATGTTGACGTCCTCAAATTAACATTGAACGTCAGCACTTTAATCTTAATGTCATCGCTTGATTTCAGGGTTACACACAACCATTAATTACGAGATGAAAAGCTTCGAAAATTCATTTTATTAGAGTCATAAAGTCTCGTTCTCGTCCCATTCCCTATCCACCGCCCCGTCTCTGGGATTATACTGATGCAGTGCAGCGTCTCGGTACTCGCGCTCAGACGCTCACTGATGCACTTCACCTTGTCAACGCGTTAGTGTCCTGACATTTAAAAACTCCTCCACAGAATCTAATATTGTTTGCATCACTGCAATGAAAGTGCATACGCTACTCTGGCTCATTATTACTCGAGTCACTGTCTCTCTTTTTATTCTCATCAGCAGTGGGAACACTTCAAATCACACAACACGATGATCACACTGATGCTGCTGCTGCAGACGATGGTTTCAGTGAGAAAATCAGGAGCTCTACTTGAAAGAAACTTGAGGAGTGTTGGCATTAAATCTGCAAATCAATTAATGAGCAGGATACACAGAGACAGTGGACTTTCACTGGAGGGTCCAGGTTTGACATCCTGCCTCAGGGTGCTGGAGGAAGATCCAGACTTAAAGAGATTCAAGATTATTTCCATCATTGGTTAGGCTGCTGAAAAATATTAAAAACATCTATTATAAGAGCAGGCGTCTGCATCGTCCCGTTTTGGACAACCAACAATCAGAACCCAATCAACTCATCAACTCATTGTTCCTCGTACCTCTTAAATTCTACATTTCCTGTTTTGTCCAATCAAGAATCCAAAACCAAGATATTCAAGAACCACTCAGAAGTAAAACTGATCTCTCCATTTATTAAATAAATAATCAATTCTTCCTCAGAGATGTTTTTATACTTCTTCATCAATGAACATCTGTAGATTTTAATCCATCCAGATCCTGATCACTCGATCTAAAAAAACTTGTAGCTCTAATTTGAAATTACCTTTAAGTCGCACTGTTTGTACATTTGGAAAAACACTGTTTCCTATTGGACTTCAGTATTTCCTAGTTAAAGACCAACAGAGTAGTGAAGAAACAATCTGGCTGACGTGTCGCCGCAGCTTCAGAACGATCTCCCAGTTTAACTTTTGTGCACAGCACAGCAAAACTTCAGTTCACCACCGTCATAGTTCTGGATCATCAGTATGCAGCGCACGTTTACCATAATATATACAGTATATATACAGTATATGTAGTCAGTAGCCTCTTCTCACATATTTGATGGGTTTTACACTTGTTTTTAGTAGTTTTAGCTACAGGACACTGCTTCCAGTCCACAGAGACAGATTAATTATTGAGATCTCAGTTCAATATTTAAAATCTATTAGTAGATATATAGAAGTTTGGTACCAGCAAATCCTAAAAGCTAAACCAAACTGGATTATATAAGAGCTACGAATAATCTAATTATCTGCTAGAAATCCTGAAGCCTACTCATTTAAAACCAACAACTTTCATTCTGTTCATCATGCTGTGTCCAATTAAACTGTGAAGTGTGACAAGACTTTGGACTTTCACCTCTGCAAAGCGGCGTGCAATATTATTGACCCACATAAATGTAAGTCATCAACCGTTAATGGAGTTTAATGTGATTCAAAATCAAAGCTAGTTAAGTTGAACAGTCCAGGTTACAGGTCATTACTTCTGTTTTGATCACAGGTTCAAATCATATAATCACCACAAACTGCTCAGTAAAACTGCTTCAAATGCAAAAATGAGTTTACAGTTGCACAATACAGTAAGATACCGTTAGAGGCTCACAAAACTAGATACAGGACAATGAATTTAAATGTGTAAAGTTGCTGATACGGAGCAAAATATGAACTTTATCCGCAGTTTCTCCTGGAGATAAAACAAAGGTCAAGTTGTTACTCAGTAGAGAAACTGCTGTATCTGCACCCAGTGATACATTCAAAACAACACTTGTCTGAGGAGGTAAACTGGCAGCTTCATTTCACAGGCTGTCAGTCGACACATCACCTCCGAGCAGAGCAGTAGACATGGAGTCCTATTTGTTAACAGAGGCTGCATGGGTGCAATCATTTGGTCCATCAGTCGAAAGCTGACACGCTGCTCAGATAATCTGCCAAGATATTACGTGTGTGTGTGTGTGTGTGTGTGTGTCTCGACAGACTGACCTCCAGCTCCGTCTCACATCTGTTGATGTCGTCAGTCGACTGGTTGAGTTTCTCCAGCTCCCCCTGGAAGAGAGGAGACAGTAATGTGACGTTAAAGAGCAGGAGAAACAAGAACGAGCAGCATCTCGGTTTAACGAAGGAATCTGAAAATATTCACATCATTTAAATCACACTGTCACTGTCCTGAGGGTCAAAACCCAACAAGGCCTCATGTCAAATTATGAAAGTGCCACTTGGCTGAAGCACCATTTGGCCAAAGAACAAGGCAACAAAACACAACAGTCAACTTCGGTTTCCCCTTTTCTGATCTTTGCTTTTCTTGTGAATTATTTGACACATTTTCCCAGAAAAAGAATTCAAATTTAGCAAAGGAGTAAAAATCAAACCCTCTCTGCTCAAACTGGTCAAAAATGGAAGTGATGAAGGTTGAAAAGGACAAGAAGCCACAGTTCACTTCCAAAGGGAAACAACCAAAACACAAGTGATTTAAAACATTCACTGAATTCACATTTAGGTAAAAAGGTCTGACGTCTGGATTCCTCCAGTCAAAATAGAAATTACAACCACTAGTTAGTGAAGGTTGCACGAGGAAAACCTGTGAGCAGCAGATCACCAGAAATCAGTATCATTATTTTTACTGTTAAGTGTTTAATGGAACTTTTATAGATCAATTTACATGGGAATTTATCTGGGAATCATCTAATTACTTTATATTTTTATTCTAGACCACATTTTCGAGTTTTATCTACACTGACTGGTCCTTTAAATATGATGTTAGGTCTTATTTAGACTCATGATGCTCAACACGTTTACTGTGGATTCAGCTCATTATTATTATTATTATTATTATTATTATTATTATCATCTTTACTTCTTTACAGATTTCCATTCATCTTTAATTGAGTGTTTATTGTAGAAACTCTTCTTCTTTATGTTTATTAATGACTAAAGTGAAGATCACCTGTTTAAATCACGTTACAATGACCTGGATTTGGTTTCTTACACAGTTGCATCAGCATCACATCAGATCTCCTCACATCAAATGTGGCAGCAGCTGAACTGATTTCAGGAAACTCGTTTTTATTCCGTTGAACGTTATATTCTTTACAACAACACATTCAGAGGAGGCTTCATGCTGGGACTTTGTCCTCAGCACTGTGAACACAATGAAAACAACACTCAGCTACATGAACACATCTAGGATGTGGATCTCGAGGTACCTGGATCCTGGGGTCCACTTCCTCGTCTTCATATTCGGCCTCGTCGTCCGACCTGGACTCCTTCTCTACATGAGCCATGCTGGAGCTGAAGGACCGAACAAGGCGAACAAAGACAGACTGACCCTAAACGCACCACGGACGCAGCTGACTCATCCGGTCCCGACACGCTGGACTCGAGCGGAACCGACGTCCCCAGTTTAAATGATCCGGTTTCTAAAGACCTGGACCTCGAAGAGGAGCATCGTGATGGCGTGTGTCCCCGAGCAGCAGCAGCAGTGACGGCCTCTCCCCGACCAGCTCTGCTCCGCTCTGCTGAAATGACCCGAGCTCTGCTCCGCTCCGTGAACGCCCCCTTCTGCAAAGCCGAGGACTCTATGACGGGTGATTAGTGCCGTATGGCGGCGGAGCTGCACGGACGGTCTGCAGACAGCAAATAACCAGAGAGAGTGCATTTTAAGAAGTGGCTTTAATAATACCCATCACTATCTCCATGTTTTTTATCTGAATGCCAAATAGGTCATAGTTCACCTTGTCTGGTTTCCTTTTATACCCGTTTTAAAGGTGCAGTGTGTACGATGTAGTGACATCTAGTGGTGAGGTTGCAGATTACAACCTCCCTCTGTTTCCACATACCATGTTGTTGTCTTCTAGCTTCTGCATCAAGTAGAAATTTGTGAAGTGATCATCTTACCTTAGTTACTCTTCTTCTTCTTCCCAGCATCACCAAATTAAAGCTGACATTTCAACATGAACACGTGAAATTCCCTCTTTAGAACTTTTCTGAGCTACTGTATGAACATGACAGCCTCCATAAAAGAAATAAACACCTCATCCTAAGCTAAGAAACTGCATTAATTAAACACTAATAAAAATAATTGAACAGGACAGAGAGACTGTTGAGGAATATTACATATTTTGTAATTCTACATAGTTCTACTGTTTTATTCTACGAGGTCTTAAACCTTATTATTAAGTATTTTGAAATTAAACTAAACTAAACTGAATTAAATACTACAACCTATATCTTCCTTGTTAGATTTAAAAAACTTTGTTTCGACTGAATTTCCAGATAGATAATAGTAAAATGACATAAAGTGATATATATCCATCTATCCCTCTGTGTGAGAGGTTTATGTAATGAGTGTGAGGTCATGCTGACCTGTTTATGTGTGTCAACAGAGGTTATAACACACATCTATACTCCAGCACCATGGAGATAAATTCCTCAACACTTACTCTTCTGGGAAATTAATTATGTTTTCTGACTCACTAAGAGATAACCTCTTGTCGTGATGCAGGCAGCTCTGCCAAAACTTGTCCTCAAAGCAGTGATTAAAGCCTCACATTAAGGGCACTTTGTTAAACTAATAAAGTGGGAAACAACATGTGGGCCTAATGTAATAATGGACAGAGCCTTTTAAAAGTAGTTTAGCTATGAAGGAGTTCTGTGCTTTTCTGCCAAGTGGTTGTTTGATTCGTTTAGTGTGTCGTGTTAGTATTAACAAAAGCAAACGTGGGGTTCACAGAAGCCTAAAAGTGGATATGATTTTTTTTGTGCCACCAACAGATGCTGTGGAGAAAGTTTTCTAGAATAATTTGACTTAACAGACATATTACTACAAATTGTTTTGTTTGAACTGACACCACATTGTTGATGGATGAATATATAGTTGTATTGGGACTTTTCCCTTTATTGGACAATCTTTGAGACTACAGCACATTCAACTTGACTGACTGAAAACACCCCAGCACACGACGACCTCTCATCTGGTTTTAAATGGAACACAAAACATTCATATCACTCAAAAGATTTGTGATATATAGAAGAACAGGACGTTACTGCAGAGAGAGAGAGACAGACAGACTGGCATCACCACTTCACATCTTTTGTTTTCATTCCTCTTGTTCACCAGAGGAGAAAGTGCAGAGAACACTGATTGAAAAGACAGTGGCCTGAGGTGACACTTAGACAGGTTGCATAACCAACACACTGTGCCTACTTCCCTCAAGGACGGAGGCTGATGAAGGAGCTCAGACAATAACAATCAAGATGCTAAAGCACTAAGGACACAGGACACAAAGAAAAAAACCTTCACGTACTTTCCCAACAGTGTTTCCATCAGTTTTCTACTATTACATAAGGAGTGATGCCTGTTGGAGGGAGAAATATTAACATTTATTATCATCATCATTGCTTCAAACTACCCTGATTCAAGATAGAAGAATCTGCTCTCTGTAACCTGCGCCGCCCCCGTCTTCTGGCCTTCAGTCGTAATAAACACATTGTGTAGATAATACTGAAGGGCACTTCAGATAAAAGCATCCCCCCCCCCACCCCCGTCTGTGAAAACCAAACGCGTATGTTTGTAAAGCACAGGAAGATGACTGCAGACAACATTTAAAGGTGATATATTTTAAATGAGAAATTCATCCAATGACCTAAAGTGAATTAACATACAAAGAGATCCAGTTTTAAAACAAAGGGCAACGTTCAGATGGCAGAAAATGTTTTTAACATAACTTAATATTATATATATAATATTAATATATTTAATATTAATAAATATCATACATCGAAGTAAGAAATTATTATTAATTCTACAATGATTGAATACAATAACTATTAATTTATTTAAGGAAAAACTCACTTCAGTAGAAGAAACATCCAGCAGCACCAGGCTCAGGATGGGCGGCCATCTGCCTCGACCGGTCGGGGTGAGTGGAAAGAGGAGAGAGGAAAAAAAAGCAAGAAGAGACAAACAGACAGAGACTGTGATTAGGAATATTTCAAACAACCGAAGGTGCAGCTCTCAGATAGGACAACGCGACTTCATCTCCACCATGTCGTCCCAGAAAAGAACAGAACAGGTGAGAGAGACACAGTCTGGATGCTCACGTGAAAGTTTCTATCACTTTCACTAATGTATCCTGTCAACTGAAACATAGACCTCAACCTCCCTGCGGGGGTCAACCAATCAAATGTGATCCACTGAGATTAGCCAATCAATGAAAAGATTCCCAGCCATAGGAGATGTATTGTAGACTTATTAGGGGAAGACGAACATTATTTAACTAAGCTCGTTTCAAACACTGATTATACAAACAGTTCCCTTGTTCCAGGTGGGAAATACAAAGATACAGATGTGCAAAGAGTGCTGATCCTCTGGAGCATGAAGGATATCCAAACTCTGTCAGCATGTTCTGAGTCTCCTCGGCCTGCTGGTGATTTGTCTGAATAACAGGAAATGTCAAACCCATTCTGAAAAAGGTGGACACTCCTTTCTGTGTCCTCTAACTGCAGCACTGGCTTCCTCACCTCTGTCTATTAGTTTTACATTATCATGACATATTTCTAGTTTCAGTCAGATGGATCTGTTTTTAAAAAGGAAACTTTAAAGATATAATATATATTAATAATAAAGGTTAGTGAGCTGTTGCCTACTTACAGTACAACCAGCAAACATGGAGAAACAATAGGAAACTACCTGAGTAAGATCATATGAAAAACTCTCTCTGACACCTATGAAGCATTTATCCATTGTCAGCAGAATGGAAATAGCAGGAAGATCCACCCTTATTTTGACTCTGGTGTGTTTCATTGTTTTATTCCATGGGGGTGAGCTTTACTGCATTTGTAGACGTTTGTTACTCACATACAAACTGTGCAGCATCCAGTACATTAAAGCAGCGTGACTGATTTTATTAATTCAATATTGGATTTTATTTATTGGATTTGACTTTTCAGTCGTCCTGCTTACACATTTTTGAGGCTGCAAACCCAAATGGCTAAAACATGTCAAGAGCTTAGTCACAGTTTGATTCTGTGTTTGTAACTTTAACTGATGCTTCTCACATTACAGAGTCATTTAATCATCCTGGTCGTGTGTCTACAGCGTAACTGGGATATACAGTAAATATATTCATATTTAGTCTTCATGTAAATGTGTCATCATTAACTGACGCATTAACTTAACTAACCTGTGGTAGTTTTAAAGACATGAGAACTGAAATGAGAACAAACATTTTAAAATATGAGGGTTATGTAACATTCTCAGATCTTTCTAATCACATCTCTCTTTTACAGTTTTGTAAATACTGAAAACATCTCAGCCCTCATGTGGATGTGCCAGGACACGACTTTGTCAGCAGAATCCTGATAGTCACTGAAAACCCACGAGAACAACAACAACAAACAATAACTGTCCTGCAGCCGTCTCTTCACCTGATTCTCCTCCTCACACTGACATTAGTTATGTGAGTCATGTTAAAGATCTAAGAAATAAAACTTACTTCTGCTTTTGGCTTCATTGTGAGTAACATTGGATAAGAGTGTGAACTAAATGGCTAAACTGGGATTGTAACTGTGTGTATTGGTAACAATATGTAGTGTGGTGTGTTCACCAGTCAGACACTGGTTGTATTCACAGCACAAGTGAATCTACTTTATCAGTTTACATTTATTTAAACCTGCTCTCCTCAGGTACTAAATGTAAATTCCTAAAAATGTCCCAAATTTGACAGTAGAACTGAAAAACTCTGAGAATTTAACCTCAGTCACGCTGTGTTACTCAGAAAGCTGAACTCACTCCTAAGTTGGAAAGTAAAGACAGTGAACAGGTAACAGTATTTTTCCCTTATCTGTTTCAGTCGTGGTTAACTGCAACAGTTTGGGTGTAGCAGCACAGGAGGGTGGGTGCTGCTGTGGATGTTACATAACAGGATGGACACTTTGAGGTTAGGCACCTGACCTATGTGTGCCTGTCTTTTTCACTTCCTGTCTGCTTTTGGACGACAGGATGAGTAACAGGGACATACTGTTCTTCTCAGGGACACCTCAAAGAAACAGGATCCAACAATGTTCAGAATATCTGAATTAAACATTTTGGTATTTTACCTCTAGGCACAAACCGAAGCAACTTACTGCAGAAAGTGCAGGTGCACTCCACCCTCTGTGCACGTTAAGTTCAGTCTGTGAAGACAGCAGCTTTTTCCTTCTAGCCCTGGAGGAGCTTGGGTAAAACACTGTGTGAGGAAAAAAGACGATGGTGAGACCAGTGATGCTGTACGGTTTAGAGACAGTGAGACTGAAGAAAGACAGGAGGAGCTGAAGATGTTGAGGTTCTATTGGGAGGGACGAGGATGGACAGGATCAGGAGTGAGTCCATCAGAGGGACAGACCATGTTAGACGTTCTGGAGATAAAGTCAGAGAGTGAGGCCAGGTTGAGGTGGTTTCTACCAGAGGTTGGAACTGCCAGGCAGGAGGTGTAGATGAAGACCAAAGAGGAGATTTATGGATGTAGAGAGAGAGGACATGATGTTAGTGAGTGTGAGAGAAGAGGCTGCAGAGGATAGAGTTAAATGGAGGAAGGAGTTTGATTCCTGGCTTCACCAAATATGTTTATATATATATTTATATAATATTACTAAAAGAATAAAATAACCCCCTCTAGTGGTCACCAGCAGGTGGTACAACTGGCTGTTTGGATGAGGTCGTGGGTTTTACTGACACTTTGAGGTGAAAAGTCAGTTTCATGAATGTAAACTTGAAACAACAAAGCAGCAGTGAGCTTTATATATCAGTTTGGGAAAATATGACTCACACAGGGAAAAGACTCTAGTGAGTCAAACTTAACTAATATGTTACAAAAAGCCTTCCTGAGCTAATTAAAGTTGTTTCAAGCTACTTCTCACACATCCAGTAATAATGTTCTTTACAGGTGCCCACAATCCAGGTCTTCCATAGAGATCAGCCTGTACACAGATCTCATAGCCACAGTGGCTGCAGGTCATGAACGTTCCTACAAAACAATACAAAACCTTCCTGAGTGGATTTGCTGATGGTGGATCAGCAAAAGACAGTTATGACAGTTGTGACGTAGAAGACCCACAGATGTTTTACAGACTGTGGATTTATGCTTGCAAACTCAACACTGTTTGCAAATCGGGCAAAAGTGACTAGTTCTAGGTTATTTGATTTATTCTTAGATATGTGTGTTTCATATAAGGGCAACTTTACCATTTCTTAATTTATCAAGTGTGAGCAACAGAGATAACTGGGACACATTTACTGCAGCATATGTCACTTTAAGCTCTCATCCACATTAGCCAGTCAAAAAGCCTTACTCATAGGTCAGAGGACTTTTATCCACCCATGTCCACTTCCCAAAGTTGGTTGACATGCTAACATAAAAGACACACACACACACACACACACACACACACACACACAATCTGCATCCTCACACATGATGATAAACCTCTAACTGGATAACATTTTGTTTATTTTGATTCAGTTTCATTAGACATAGACAAAGAATCAATAGATGAATCAAAAATATTTGCACTTAATTAAAGAAACTCAACAGAGTAGCTATAAATGAAAATACCTGCAAACTGAAAAAAATAACAATTAAAATACATTAGAAATATAAAGATTTATTTGTTCTAATAAAAAGGAAAAAAATGCAGAAATGCTGAAGAAATAATCAGAAAGGTAAATGTTTAAAAAACTCAAATAGGATATTGTGAGCAGAGGAATTACTAGTTTGAGAGCTGTAGTCTTTCTGTGCTGAGTTTGTGTTTCACCTTCTAAAAACAGCACCAACACACACGTCAGGACCGTCTATACCACCTACTGTGTTTCCACACTGTGACACGATTTTACTTCTATTCTGATTTCACATCCTGTTTTAATTTTACTTCACCGTTTTCTTTTCTTCTGCTTATGCTGTTTCACACTGTTTTTGTCTAAATGCCTTTAAGAATAGCGTCACATCATCCATATTAAATACAGATCACTTTGTATATCAGACATAATTTATGTGTTCATTAACATCCACAGAAACTGTATGATTTCAGTTTGGTCTGTTATTAGTGGTCACTGTAAACTAGTAATGTGATTAATCTGGATATTTTAACATGGGATCATTAGTCTAATACAGATGCTGAGGTTCAAGAACAAGGATCCAAAACATCAGCAAGAACTGAAATCTTCAGCATGAACCTGGCAGAGAACACACAGCTGAGCTGGTTGGTATAAGTACTGACTGAAGGGGACGAAGACATGTGGTGGGTGGATGTAGAATAGAGGGTTTCATAGTCCTGGGACAGAGGAACAGACCGGCTCCATTGTCCACAAACTATTAAACTGTAGTAAACACTCACAATGTAGCAGGTGGATAAGTCTCATGAGAGACACCATAAAGTTAAAACATGGGATCATCCTGTGATGTGGAAATTTGACATTGAATATCTTAGCCTCTGCTGAACTGATAATTTAATTTCTCACTATTCATCTAACTCATTACAAGTGAAACAAAACACTGAAGAACGGCTGCATTACATCAGGTATGATGTGTAGGTGTGAAGTGTAAGATAATGACAAGTAAACAGGATGCAGACTGTTTCTTTTTGGTCATGTTTGTGATGTTTTTTGATAAATAAGGCTACAACAAAAACTAAACAATAAATTAAATGGAATTGTGTTTGAAACATTCAAGATGTGACTATAAACTGTTGTAATTAACCATCACAGACATACAACATCTCTCTTCACTTTATTCTCAAGTGACCAGTGATCTGGTTGAATGCTTGTTTAAAATTAATAAAATATACTGCACCAAAAGGTATAAAGTGGTGGGCAGTGTCAAACAAATGTGATAGTGACCCTGTAAATGTCTTACTAGGCCTAAAGCCTTGAAGGGTCAGAAAGAGGGACTACAGAAAGAAATACAAACATCAAACACAAAAGAATATCTCTGAGAAAATTGGTTAAAGCTGCCTTCTTTCTCAAGTAACACAATGAACAACCAGAGTTCCTACGTGTTGGGTTGAAATGTTTCACTAATTATTGAAAGAACATGACAAACTCAAATTCAATCAAATCCAATTTATTACACTGCTCTCCCCAGAAAAATCATGACCACTTTACACCAGGAAGGCCATAGTCAACATCCTGCTTCAGTGGAGGTTGGAGACGTTGTCTTAAAACCCCTTTATCCACCTAACAAGTCCATTCTGATCAGGTGTAAAGTGAAACTAACCTGTAGCATCACTCTGTGGCCTCCTACCAACTTCCCTCTGACTTGTATGAGTGGTCCGGTTGACATGAGTCAGCTTCCAGATATCTTTTCCTCGATGACTGAGAATCTCCACCGACATATTTTTACATTAAATAAAATCTGCCCACAAGTGTGTGAGTGCATGTAGGCATGTATGTTGTCTTACTGAGACTAGTTGGTTCACAGCTCCTTCTCACATATCCAATTATAATAGCGTTGACAGTTGTCCACAAACCAGGTCTTCCAGGGTGATGCACATCTGTTTACATATGCACAACCTTCATCCCAGCTCTTGAAGTTTGGCTGCTGATCATTCCAGTTACTACAAAACAACACAAAACCTGTTTAAGTGGATTTCTGAAGGTGGAACAGTGTGAAACAGTTCTGGTTTGACTGTGTCTGTGTAGACACATACTGCCCAGATAGCAAATAACTGTGGCCCAGATCTGACTTTGGTCAACATGGAACGATGCTGCAGCACGGCCACAGAACACAAAGAAGAACCCAAATAAAATAAAAAATGATTTTCTTCTAGGTGGTGTGTGTGTTCCTCAACCTTCGTTCCTCTACTGAAGGTCGTTTTATTTCTTTTTTATTATGTAGGGTAAGTAAATAATACAAGACACAAAATTATCAGATAACACAAAGTCAGTATACCCCACTAAACAAATCAGACACCAATAAGCCTCAAACAGGACAGAATTCCCCCACTGGTGGTTGAACTGTGGACTGTGTTTTGACTTACACCTTAACTAATCAACTACCACATTCAAAAAGCCTTACCCATAGGTCAGAGGACTATTATCCACCCATGTCCACCTTCCTGAGTTCCTGGGCATGTACCTGCGACCTCTCAGGCCAATCCATAGATTGACACCATCTCCGAAAGCATGGACAATTACCTGATGGGAAAGAATTGCAGTGAAAATCCTTCATCATTTGTGGTTACAGTTGATTTCAGACTGACTAGTAGATAGTTTTATTTGACACTATAGAGTATAGTAAGTGTTCTTAATGAAAAGGCTGCTTAAACAGTGCACAGGTAACTGTTGGACACACTATAATGTGTGAATAAGAGAAATCACAATTACCTCTTCCATTCTGTCATTTAAAATCAACAAATGACCTCCTTTAGTAGCACAGTCTTGTTTGGCATAATCCCAGCTGCTTCTTGTAGAGGAAAGTTCATAACAGCTGGACAATAATCTGCTCCACCCAGGGGGACAGGCTGGGATCGCTGCTCCTGCTCCTGCTCCTGCTCCTGGATTGAATAGAACACGGTCAGTCACGTACAAGGAACATACATCATGTCAGTTTTTTCAGGAACGTCAGCTTCTTCTTCTCTTTCTTCTTTTCCCATCAGGGGTCGCCACAGCGAATCATCCTTTTCCACCTCACTCTATCATGAACATCTTCTACCCTAACACCAGCCAACCTCATGTCCTCTGTTATAACATCCATATATCTCCTCTTTGGTCGTCCTCTTGTCCTCCTGCCTGGCAGCTCCATCTCCAACATCCTTCTACCAATATACTCACTATCCCTCCTCTGAACATGTCCGAACCATCTCAGCCTCTTGTCTCTTTCTCACTGCTACCGTCTCTAACCCATAGAGCAGAGCTGGTCTCACCACTGTCTTGTACACCTTTCCTTTGAGTCTTGCTGACACTCTTCTGTCACACAACACTCCTGACACTTTCCTCCACCCGCTCCAACCTGCCTGCACTCGCCTCTTCACATCTTTTCCACACTCCCCATCACACTGAACTGTTGACCCCAAGTACTTAAACTCCTGCACCTTCTTCACCTCAGCCCCCTGTAACCTAACGCTTCTATTTCAGGAACGTCAGCTATGGGTTGATTTATTATGTCCATCCAGGAACTAGAGCACCGATCGGGTCATTACTCCTCTATAAAACAGCACACAACAATGTCTTCAAACATTTGTAGCACTAATCATTAATGTGCTTCGAATACAACAGATCCAACTTCAGCTAATCATGTTAGAAAACTGTGCACTGCTCCTTAGAAACCTTCAGTCCAGCTGTGAACTCCTGCTGTGAAATTCCTGTTGAAAAATTAAGATTACAAAACAAATTAACAAACAAAAAATAAAATAAACTGAGTTTTTTTAAATTCATCTGACCACAATTAAACTCAGGTATATTATATATTATACCATATTATTTCTTCTTTCTTGTTGTTTCCATGAAAATATCACAGATGTCTGACTTTGCTCACTGACACTCACCATCTTTTAGCCGAAGAACAATACCGACAATGGACACAATGATGCACAGCAGACCAAAGGTGATTCCAACTATGTGCAAGATTCTGGACCCTCCTGTGCAACACACACACACACACACACACACACACACACACACACACACATTTAAATATGCACTTTTCTGTGATTTAGACTGAGTTTTTAAATTCAGCTGTGTTTACAATTCAATGACAAATTAACCAATATTAAACAGCTGAGGTGTGAAATGTCTCTGGATAATGGAATATGATTAGATGATTAAGATAACAGATCTTGTATGAGATAACTTTAACTTTCTCTTACTGAGAAATTTGCTAAATTAAATAAACATATAATATATCTGCATATTGCTCATCAAGAAATTCAATAGATAAGCTGCCATCTAACAAAATGTGACTAGTCTGACTAAAAAGCATATTTATAATCATGCATAATAAATGTAATTTGTTAAAAATAAGAAAGAAGCAACATAGGTTAAATTCACAGAATATTAGAACAACCTGAACTTCTCAAAAGCAAATTGTTTGCACACTATAAAATAAAAAATGTTATTAATTGAAACTTATACAAATTGTAAGTTGTCTATGAAAAGTAAAAATGTGAAGGTTGAAAAAAGAAACACAAAATGTTTTGCAATAATCTGAAAGGTAAATTCTGACCTGACTGGCACATTTCTCTGCTCTGTGCGCTGTTTCTTCCTTCAGCTGATGAATTGACATATTGCTGCATCTCCATTCTTCAATCTAATGTTTGAAAAGTCAGTTTTTAGTCATCAGCTGCTTCTTTGGTTCCTATGGGGAAGTGTAGATTCATCATTTCCCATTTAGATGGTTGTGTCACCAACCACATAAAAAGAAAGCACAGCGCTATTCACCATTAATGGACTCCAACATCCAGTGAATGTGTCTACAGCTGTTTCTACTGAAAAATAAATAATCCCCACAGGAAGTCGTGCTACTGATGTGTTTGGTTCACTGCTACAAACAACATCAGCTTGGTTTTCAGCATCAGTAGGTTTTAACACCTTAAAGCAATGATTGTGAACACTATGTCACAGTTTTTGTGCCACACCACCCAAATGTCTCCGTCACCTCATGCCAGTCTGCCTGAAAGCCCCTGCTTTGCTACACCCCTTAATGTTTTTATGTTCTATACTCCTGTACTGTGTTTAAATAATATTATACATTACAATAAAATGAACTGATGGAGCAGTGATGCAGCAACAAATACGATGGCAAGAATTTTATGATTTTCTGCATTAGTTTGTCATAAAATGTGATCTGATCTTTATCTAAGTCAAGAGTATTAACAAATAATGTGCCTAAAATAAAATCAGAAATCATAGTCAAATTCTGACCTTTTGTGTCTCTATTGAGAACAACCATAAAAACCTAGTGCTAATGGAAAAAGTATGTGAACCTGTTATTCTATGTTATGCTGGAGTCTTGCTACTTTAGAGCTACTTTAACTGAGAAAAGTCACTTCATATTTTTTGAGTTTGCACAAGAAGAATACACCGATGTGAGCCATGCCTCAGAAAAAGGAGCTTCCAGAGGATTAAGGATGATCAAGAATTATCGATTTACATAAAGCTGGAAAATGGTTACAAACTAATGTCAAAGACTTCAAAAATTCACCAGTCACAGTTGGACAAACACTTTGGGACTGAGGTTATTTTACCAAGAAGTGGGCGACCAGTCAAAATGACCCCAAGAGCACAACAAACACTCATCAGTGAGGTAAAGAAACAACCCAGAGAGACAAACAAAGATATGAAGGCTTCATTGGAAGTGTGGTCATGAGTCTGCAGTAGGAAGGAAGCTGCTGCTTTCTAAAAAGAACACTGCTGCGTGTCAGACGTTCGTCAAAGAGCACACTGACCCTGTGCAGCAGTGTTGGCTAAATGTTTTGTGGACTGATGAAATTGAGATCGAACTACATTTACATTTAGTCGTTTGGCCAACGATTTTATCCAGAGGGACTTATGAGTGAAGTACAAAGCAAATATCTAACCCAAGACGAAAAACTACAAAGTGCAATAGATAGCGCTGTTTTAGTTACAAGATTTGTTTTAAAGCTTTTAAGTGTAGGGAAAGGTTCAGAAAAGATCTGTTTTGCAGTTTAATGCAGAAAACCATCAAATTCCAAAAGGTTTCCATAGATTTTCCTGCCACTGTAAGTTGTTGGGAGTTTTTCAAAATTTCTAACTTTAAAAAGCACATTAAACACAATATGAAGGGGAAAATCATGCTCCAGAAACACAGTTCAATAAAAGCAAATGTAAGGCGCCTAAGCCATCAAGTTAGTCATGTTCTGTGACAGCTGACATGTACTTAAATGCAGCTGGGGTGGCCGTGTTCTGTGGAGTGACCCAGGTTTCTGTAAGTGCCGGTAGCTGAACAGCTGACTGTGCAGTGAAAGCTGGAATGAAGTCAGCCTTGTTAACTGCAGACAGGTTGTATGGATTTGTTTCCCTTATCTGTGCTGGTAAAAGAACAACTGTGGTTCTTGGTAATAGAAACCAGTATTAATGAAGTTGAGATGTGAATTCTGTGAAACACAGATTGGACATTATGAGGGCAGAATTATTCTGAATATTACTGATGGGAAAATTCTTATTATTCGTTTACTTACTATGCTTATGAGTTAACTGACAGTTAAAATGATTTAGATTTAAGTCATAAACAAACAGACTGCTCAGTATTTCAGCAATATTAGAAATAAGTGTATAAGATATATGCCACCAATTTTACAGCAAGTTCTGTCTCAGTCTGTGATAACAGCAGTATTTCTTTTATATCCCTGGAGGGGATTCTGAAGTGGTGTTACCTGTTTTAAACCTTCATCATCACTGTAATAATTAGAGTTAACACTAAAACCTTA
Source organism: Anabas testudineus (assembly GCF_900324465.2). Lineage (NCBI taxonomy): Eukaryota > Metazoa > Chordata > Actinopteri > Anabantiformes > Anabantidae > Anabas > Anabas testudineus. The sequence continues at coordinate 2,278,889 of NC_046625.1, forward strand.
GTACAACAGAAAAAATAGAATTTATATAAATTGTGTTAAACTTTTTTTATTTAATTTTCTTATAAATAACAAAAACATGACATCAAACAGGAGTGAAAACCTCTCCAAATGATACAACAAGTTCTGATGAGGTAAATTATAAAACAGAATAATGTAAAATATTTTTAGGATTCTAGAGAGGCTGATTCCTGTCAAGAGTATTTGTATGAATAAAAACCAGCTCCGGCTCTGCTCCCTTTACAAGATAAAAATATTAAATGCCATTCTCCAGTGGACAACAGCAATTAATACGACTCAAACATTTGCCTAATATTTCAAGGTCTCAGTCAAATCTTCTATGTTACATCCCATGATATTATGTATTATTATTTAAGGTTATCTAAAAGAACAAGAAGACATTTAGCAAACACACACCTCCTATAAAGAGGTGTATGTGTGTATGTTTAATAAAATGTAAAACAACAAACAACGAGACTTTGCTGAGTGTAACTTAAAATAAACATGAGGAAAAAACAAGGTGATAACAATACAACATAAGATGATAAGAGGTGCATTTCAATGAAGAACAAATACAATGTGGATAAAATTTATAATAATAACAATAATAACAACAACAACAATAATAATAATAATAATAATGATAATAATAATTCTTATTCTTATTATTTATTTATTTTTTAGTAGTAGTAGTAGTAGTACATGTAGGATCAGAATTCTTTTGTGTTATTATTTTAGGCCATGAAATTCCAAAAGGTTCACATATTTTTTTGCCACTGTTTATATACTGTAAATATGACTGGGTCTAAAGTTCCATCTCACACATCCAATTATTATGGTATTGTTGACAGCTGTCTGAGCTCCATATGTTCCAGTTAAGATGATGAAGAGATACACAACTGTATGGTTCATTGTAATTGTTCTGATGCGGCTGATTCCAGTAACTATAAAACAACACAAACACCATTAGAGTGGTTCTGCTGCTGGTGTAACGACAGGTTAGCTGTGTTTGTACATAATACATTTGAATGTAGGATCCTGCTCATACCTTTTATTCATTAGCACTAGTAGGTCTAAGAGATGCCTCTCCCATGAGCAGCAGCATTCAAAAGCTTTTTGTGATTGTAACTGCTGCTCCCTTGCAAACATTACATTTTCTTAAAGTTAGATTCTGGTCTCCGGTCTCAGTTTACTCTGTCCGTTGTTTAAAGAACTTATTTTTCAGTCCTCAAATTTAAACATGTTTAAAACGTCCTTATTAGCATCTAGTCTACTTGAAATGCACTGTGCACAGCCTTTATTCTGTTACCCCAACAAACATTGTGTAACCTGCAAGTGTTTTACTTGTTGACCTCAAGCATTTAGATTCCTGTTAAGCTTGTGCTCTTCCAGCCTGGTGGTTCTAAACTGCCTATTAAAAGTATTCACCCCACACATGGAAGTTTTCTTTTTCAACATTAATCATGTTGGATTTAATTTGTGTTTGTGGCTAAACATTCCCCAAATCTGGTGCAGATTTTGGCGAATAAAGAAAATGCTTTGCAATTTAATATGGTAGGACCAGTGTACCAGTTAAAACTGCATTTAGTTAAGATCAATATTATTTCATTAAAAATAAAAAAAGGTACCTAAAAGTCTCCAGGTTTCCATTCACCCATTCCCAGATCCCTCCCGATGCATAGTTTTTACACCTCAGGCCTATCCATAATACGGCATCACCAGCAAACGCGCGAACAACTTTCTATTGAAAAGAAATTGGGAGTAGAAATGTGTAGTTATTGAGGTGATCAATAAAGGGATTTATTTAGATACACTGATGATTTCAGACAGGTGAGAGGAGAGGACAATGCCACACAAAGATACTAATAATAAGAATAATAAGAAATGAATGAATAAATAATAATACTGTATTTATTTAATAATACTGTATTTAATAATACTGTAATTATTAAATGTATTAATAATTCAAAATGCCAAGGTGATTTAGGGATAATAAAGTCAGGGAAAAATACCTCTTCGTTCTGATGATTTAAAATGACTAAATGAGCTCCTTTCTCCTCACAGGCTTGTTTGGCAACGTCCCAAGAGTTTCTCGTAAAGGAAAGCTGGTAACAACTGGACATGTATGACCACCACCCCTGAGGACAGCCTTTAATGCAAGGTTCTGGAAGAGTCGCGGGTCAGGAGATATCAAGACAACACAGTACAGAAAATGAAGGATGGGCAGGCACCACAGGGCCAGACCCAACAATCCAGACATATGATGACATAATATGATCACGATCACCACTCATTTCCACTTTTATTCTGAAAGTTCAGTCACTTCCAGCTTGCTTCCCACCTTAATCTCTCAACTGCAGATGTCATATCATTCTGAACTTTCTGGCTCCGTTTATGGAGAGGGTATAATGAGTGTGGCCATTGAACAGTGAACAGCCACAGAAGCAGACTGTGACAGTTCTGTCGATTCTAATGTAACATCAAATTATTGCACAGCTAACAAACACAACTTGAATGAACACCGGCACTGACTCTCCTGTCTTCTTCAGTTGTGTCTGTTACCTTTCTTTCCCCAGGCACATTCTGGTGGAGCTGTAGAATTCAGATGAATCTGAGTGGAAAAACCTAAACAGGTATTTGTTGACAACTCTCTATTACAACTGTTCTCAGGACAAAAACACACTTTTGCCAGTGAAATATAATCAAATAGAAAGAAGAGTCTGTGTGCATCATGTGTATGCTGATTTAACATTTAGTGACTTTAGAGACTGTATATACGCCTTACAAAAGGACAAGAGACAAAGACAAGGACAAGAAACAGACATATGATGTTTGCTGTGCTCCTCTTTCATTAATAAATAAATAAAAAAACCCTATTGATTTAGAATTACAGGGCCCACCCATCAAAATAAATCGCTACCAGCTAGGTCACTTCTCAAACACAAGAGAAGGAAACAAGCTAATGAAAAATGATAATAAAGGGCCTAAATATAATAAAAGCTTGCTCAAATGGGATTGTTGGGTTTTCTCTATAATTTTTTGTATAAATATTTTCTGTAAGGTCTTAAACCTTAAACACTGTAAAGTGCCATGAGATAACTTCTGTTGTAAATTGGCGCTATACAAATAAAATTGAATTGAATTGAATTGAATAAATTCAAGCTGAGTGCAGGATAGTTCAAAACAAAAAAGGACAAGAAGGGACATAACAGAATAGAATATGCATTTATCACAAGGCAAGAGAGGACATCGTGTTCTGCCATGCCGGTCATACAGCCAGACAGGATAGTTCATTCATATTTAATACATACTGAATGTAAAATAATTCTTTAATTAATGGTGCTATAGAAAATAGTTTTAATTTAATTTAAAACAGCTGAAACAACCTATAGACCCTTGGACCTTATGTAAAGTCACTTACTTATGGGATGTTTATCACTGAGCTTCTCATTTAGCATCCTGTTCTCTTCTGTTAAATCTCTGTTGATGCCCTCTAGTGTCGTTTTTTCATTTGAGAGTCGGTCTTTATCTTGAATCAGCTGGACTTTATCTTGAATAAGCTGGTCTTTCATTTGAATCAGTTGCTTTTTTTCTTCATCCAGTTGTTCTTTATCTAGAAGTTGAAGAGTAATATGAGAGGACTGATATTAAACACCATCACCATGTAATGTGGTCAACAGCTGAGCTAGTACTTCTTCTAATTGCAGTAATCTTCTAGCATGTTTACTGATACCAGCTGACAAGTCAGCCAACATTTCTCTAAACCCTCTCTAAACCCTCTCTCATGGTATCACAAAGTATATATGAATGAATGAATCACTTACTTGTTGCGATTGTGGTCTGGAGTCCCTCTATCTGATTTCGTTGTTTGGTGACTTTCTCATTTAACATCTTGTTCTTTTCATTCAGCTGATTGTTGATATTCTGAAGCTGGCTCTTTTCTTTTTCCAGTTGGTCTTTCTGTTGAACAAGTTGGTCTTTGATTTGACGCAGTTCCTTATTTGCTTGATTCAGCTGATCTCTATCTTGAAGCAGCTGGTCTCTCTCTAATATCAGAGCTCTAACATCATCAGGTGACATCAGCGTAGAATTGTAAGTTGAGTTGTTGTCAGACATCTTGGAAAACGCATCTAGAGAAGGAAAAACAGACTAGATGTTTGTTTCTGTGTCACACGTTAAGTAAAATAGAAAAGTACTTTTGCTTTCTAAATTAAAAGGAGTATTTTTGTGCAGTACCACACTGCAGCCAGGAGGTGATTAGCTTAGCTTAGCATAAAGTGTGGAAGAGGAAGAACTCATGAATACTGCTCCTGCTCCCTCATCACTGCTGGTTATAAAAGCTCTTACTGTTATCTATGTTACAGATTATTTTGAGGAATGGTGAGCTCACTAACAGTTGTTTGTTTCTCACGTAAACAGTGTTTTTACCTCAAACACATGGTTTTCTCTGTTCCACCAAACAATATTTCACTGTGATGTCTTCAACTTTGTGAGGGTACCAAAAGCTGTCAGACAGACAGGTGACCTTACAGTACAGATCTGAGAGGTGGATTCTGAATGTCCCTGCTTATTGCCTTTTATACAAATAGATACTCCAGAAAGTAACTGGGCTATTGCTGTTCTGCAAAGAAACAGTTTTTATGTGATATTTTAAATTAAAAATACAATATGTAACTTTGTAACCATGTTTTTAGTTATAGTAGTATATAGTTTAGTTATTGTACATAAACCTTTCGTTTGCAACTGTGATTTGCAGGAGGTGTAATGAGCAAAAGTATAAATAGCAGATTGAAAAAGGTAAATACTAGACTTAGGTAACACAACTGAACATGTATTTCAGCAAATGAAGAGGAGACTGAAAGGAAAACCAACTGAAGGAGGATCATGTATGATGCTTACGTGGCCGCAGATAAACGTTTAGACCCAACTGTATGATGCACAGCAGCCCAAAGCCGATTCCAACCAACCTGATGATCTTTGTCTCTCCTATAAAAAAAACACACATCTTTATACCTCCTTTCTAATTGCATTCACTGTAGTTTTGCCAATTAGACTACTTCATGCACTACAGCAATGATTTCTTTTACTTCGTTTTTACCTTACCTTTAAATGTCTTTACAGCAAATATGCATATTAATTCCAGACAGACATTTATTATTATTTTTTAACATTTTTATCTATGCACACACTGTAACTCAACAGGTGACAGAGGACAGAGATTCTGACCTCTAATAAAAATGAGTAGTTTGAAATGTAAAAGTTATTAATATTCATGTGCTGCAAACATGTAACCAGATTTGTTAAGAAGAGAAAAATACAACAGAAATAAGATATTCTGACCTGAGTGGCACATTTCTGTCTCCTCCCTATCTCTCCTTTCAGTTGGTGAGTTCACATATTGCACCATCTTTAATCTTCTTACCCCGAGAGTGTTGTGAGAATGCTTTGAAAACTGTTATTTTATAGTGTAGTCACAGATTGTTTCCTTTAGGAGTGGGGGTGGATTCTTCCTTTCCTATTTACAGTGTTGTCACCAACCACAGATAACAAAAAAGAGTAGTGGAAAACATTACTGACGTCAGATAAGAATAAAAATCGACAACACCAAAAATGGACTTCAACATCAGTCATTTGCACTAGACATTAGTCATGGATACAAAGATCAATTCAGTGCTTCTCGTGAGCTCACAAGCTTTGTTATTTACTGTAAATCACCAGTTGTATATTGCTACAATTACTATTATGCTATTTATCTATTATGTATTTTTGTTCTATATTCTTAATTTATTCTGTTCTGTTGTTTTACTTTGCAGCTGTGACAGGTACGTTTCCCTTCAGGATCAATAAAGGTGATGACAATGTGTGAATTTTTAGACAAACTATCCCTGAGCTTAACCCAATGCAAACACAGAAAATCTTTTCTTTGTACTAAAGGCTCAAACTAATTTACAATCACCGATATCACACCAATTTTAGTTTTTTTGTTGCACAAAAAGTCCCAACTTCTCAGGAAGTGTGGTGGTCTGTAGATCGTGGTGCTGCAGGTCAATTCACATGATTGACACCTTAAATAATCAACATCAAACTTAACGCTTAAATGTTCATGTTGAATTAATGAACACAGCAAAAACTTAAACTCTGGCACCTTACTTTGACATAAAGTTCTAATCATACAGAAAACTTGGAAATGCAACACCAGTCACAAAAAAGCAATGTGAAACTGATAAAATCTGCCAGTGTGCCTACTTCCTTTTACTAGTGGTTGTTCACAGTTAATCTATTTCTATCCCTTCCGACAAAACCAATGTCAAATCTTGGAAGTATTGCAGAGGGTGCAAATTTAGCTGCGTGCATGTGAAGGCTCATTGTGATGTGACAAAAACGGGTAATCACGTAGCAATTGAGCTCACAGTAAGAAACCCGACACACCAGACAGGATTTGAGAGCTTTCTGTTTTCTGCAGAAATCACAAGTGACATCTCCAGTTGTAGCGTAGTGATCGGCTGGAGCAACTTCAGTTCTTCTATTAAATCAGCATCATGGCACTTTTTTACCAGGACAGGCCTTGGTGTGAAGATCTGTTTGCAATTAGGGAAGCTGTAGAATTTCTTTTGATCCTCTTCATCCCAGTGGCTTTTAATACAGTTCATAAGAAAGCTGTGTCCACAGGAAAGCATTAATGGATGTTGAGTGGGTTTCAAACAGATAGAACAGCGTTCAGAGTTTCTCCTGGTCCAGCTGCAGTGACATTTCACTCAACAATAAATGTGAAGCAGAGCAGGAAGTGATTTTCCACATTGGGATCACAAGTTGCCTAGTCTCTAGTCTGAGTGACATTTTCACCCAACATTTCTGAGTGGGTAACCTATGATGAGTAAACAACTATGACATTAAGACCGAGAGAGTGAAACAACTTACATCAACAGCGGTGATGATATCTCACACAGATCATGTTGAAATGTAGAAAAACTAACATTTTAATGTTGTTTACTGCTGAATAAGTTAGAGAACCGGTGCCTCGTTCTAGTTTTTACATTCAAAAAGTACCAGATGATCGACATGTGCCAGATGCATTATATTACTGCAAAAACCCAAATAACTACAGTGAAAGCAGTCCGCTTCACTCCTGAGGAAGCTGCTCAGTATCATTATCAGTATGAAAATACTATCTGCAGTGGGTGGTATGAGGATCGCTGCTTTGTCTTAATGATACCTAAAGCTCTCTCTAACATGTAAAGGGCATTCAATGAGTCTGGTGTCCTCACTGGATCCCTGTACGGCATGATGAGTTAGACTGGATGTGACATTAATAGCTCTCCACCATCCCCAAGAATATAGCTGCTCTCAGGCTTTTCACAATACATAGTACCATTAAAACTATTTGTAATAATATTATTAATAATTATATTTTCCAATTCTAACTTTTTACTAACATGTACACTATTTGCATTATTAAGGTAAATTTCTGAACAGTAACAGTATCCAAGGTCATCAAATTATTCCAGTGCAGTAAAAGTACAATATTTACAAGTACCCACTGTCTCAAGTACAGTAATGTACCAGTGGTGATGATTTGGTTTTCCCAGCAGGGGGTGCAGCCTGACATTGTATTTGAATACGTTTCTTACTTTTTACTACCCAGGAAGTTCTACTGTGATAATTATACTACATTTAAATCTAAAGGCTACACAGTTAATGAGTGTAACATTACAAGAAGTATGATAGTATGATATATTGTAGTGGTATAAGTTTTACATTTTATGTATATATATATATATATATATATATACACACACATATATATACACACACACACACACACACATATATATATACACACACACATATATACACACACACACACACACATATATATATACATATATATATATATATATACATATACATATATATATATATATATATATATATAAAATACTCACAGCAGTTTTTGTTTTCAGGATAACAGTTTTAACTTTGCTGCTGTATTTTTAACCCCTCGTGTATCAAGCCGACAGAGACAACATAATGTAACATCCAAATGCTTGTTCATAACTTTGACAGATGCGTTTATCAGCCTCTGAGGTTCTCTGGAACATTTCTTTGTTGTGATTTTAACTTTATCACACTGCTTCTGTTCACCTGTGTTCATGTCTTCAGTTCAGTTGAAGCTCTCCTTTGACGTAGACGTTAGCATGTCTGTAGTCATCTACACTGTGATACTCTTCCTACTCGTTTCTTTTAATGCTGATGTGACCTGCTGTGAATTACCATAATTTATGAAGAGTGCTGTGCAAACTAAACCCACCTCTCACCACATTTGTTATTTGGATGCTATTTTGCTGCATTCAAGGAATCAAAGTTACTATGCAGTGCATTTCGTGCAAAGCTCAGTGCTATTTTCAAAGCTTAAAAAAGGTGCTATGCTTCTAGTGGTCAGAGAGAATGGAAACACTGCTCTATACAGATATGCATCCTCCACCCACATAGAAGACACACTTTTGTTAGCAGACAGAGGTGTTAAGGCTTCTCAGTGAATGTGAAATGAGTTTCGGGGTCGCGATACTTTCAGCTTGCATCTGCCTTTTTTAACTCGTGCTGTGGTCCTCGTGCTCATCTTTACTGTAACCGTCTGCCATGTGTTGGAGAATGACTTGGGTTACTGGACTTGTGTGGCTGTTAGTGGTGACTTTGTGTGCGTCATCTGCCGAGGACAATGGTTAGTGAACAGTCTTTGATATTCAGGCTTCTTGACCGTTTTTCTTAATACGAGATTTGTCTGTGTCAGACGCAAATAACACTTCAGTCCTAATAATACAATAGACCACAGTATTAGAAATCTGTCAGTTTCATCTGAAAGGTTTATTAACCTGGTTCAAATCAAAGCTGCGAGAATAGAGGAAATAACTGCGTCTACAAGTAGTTTTAGGTCAAGCTTCACAATACAGTTAGCACAAGTTTCTACAGCCATCCCAACATATTTCCTACCAGAAGGGCATGAAACCCATTTCTGATCCACGTGTTTTGTGTTCCACATTGCATCAAGTGCTTGTCTACATCTTGTTCACATAGAAATCTTTCCGTGCTTATGAGTGAGAAATGGGCAACAAACTGATAATGTCTTTATTGAGCTCTTGGATCAGTTGTAAATAAGATGAAAATCCTTCCACTGGTAACTTTCATCTTGTAATTTAGTGAAACCAAGGTCTTGATACCGCCAGTAGACCCCAAACTATTAGTGCTGAGTTGATCTTTAACCGTTTATTAGTAATGCAGTTTTTCCATGTGGACTTAAGTTTGTTTTTCTTCTGCAGAGAATTCAGACATGATGAATTTACCTGTGTGGACATGGAAACTGCCTAATAACTATTTTCCTTGTGCTCTAGTGACCTTAGAGGTTCTTTACCCACAGAGGAACTTGACTCCTTCCAGAGGCTCATCGGTCAAACTATCCTGTGAAGCACATTATGACTTCAAACAGTGCAGTGCGGTGCATGTTGTATGGTGTAAAAACACAGTCCTTGAACTGACTGACCCCAGCAAGTACTTAACTACAGTAAATGAGACGGTCATGGATGGCAACATAAGACGCAGACAGGTTGTGACAGAAATTCTTAACCTGGCGCCAGAAGACAACGGACAATTTCAATGCAAGGCTGCATGTGACGGTGGAGCGTCGGCAATGGGGCATTTCATCAGGATCAATGTTAAAGGTACCGTCACAAGAGTGAGAAATTAAATTATCAATCTGTCTCCTTTGAATGTAAAAGTACAATAAGTTGTGATAGTTTATTTAAAATGGCTCCTGCTCACGGCTGCAGTACAATCTGAAGTGCTGCATTTCTTTCCTTCTTTCCTACGCTGACACTGTTAAACTCTCTTGCAGACTGATCTCGTCTTGACTGAGTTGGCTTTGTTCACAAAGGATCACACTGTTCCAACAACTGGAGTGCACCACAATATGAAATATTTTATAAAGGTGCAATGAGACAAACTTAGTCTTTGATCAATTTATTTCTTTCACTTGAAATAAAACAAAGTTTCAGTTTTACAATGTGTTTTCCGTCTCACTTTTTTGTCTTATGATGTTCGTGTCAACATAGATAATAATTTGAGGTTGAGCTGCCTGTGTACATAGTGATCCTGTAGCTGATTGTGTGACAGTGTCAGAAGTCACTGTTGTGCAAACTGCACACATGTGAATTTCCTTTCTTTTAGCAGGACCAGCTGTCACACCCATCAAGAAGAAATGTTTCAGCTAAGTTACCATACTAGAAGAAGGTGGTACAGCCAAACCACAGGACAGGAAACTGAACTGCACTGTGTCTTGTTTAAAAGTGAAGATTACAATTACTTATTTAGTCATGTTAAAGGGGAAATGGCTTTTACGTGTGTTTCTGTATTATTGCTAAAGGGCTTTTAAACTGTGGAGAAAAATGATTGTCTTTTGGTTCATTGAATCTTAGAAGAGTTTTCACTTCCACAAGTAGGATCAAAGAGCCAGTGGAAAAAAACACAGTGATTTGGCTGAAGTTAGTAAAACCTGCATGTCAGTCCACCACTTTAGTCCAGTGTGAAATACATCAACTACTGCATAGACTGGCATGTTCCCTTTACTGGCTTCTTGTATTCATGTTGCTGTTTATTATGGACTGAATGACAGAATTTACTTGTATATGAAAACGTGCACTGGACACTGGACCAGCACTTAGAGTAGAATGATGAGCATTGTCTTTAATGTGTGGATGACCCCAGATCCCAGGTATTTTTTAGGTTCCTGCTCTAAATCGGTTTCCTCTGGGATAACAACGTAAGGTAAAGTATAAGAGCCTCTTATTAAATACTATTGTAAACTGTGCTTAATATTTTGTCCATGCTAAATACTTAGTCATTTCTGGTTGCTGTGTCATTAAAGGTGTCTGTGGTTTGAATTCCTTCCATGACTTATAATGCAATTATTTATTTAAATTCATTAGTTCAAACTGTTATGGAATAATTGATAACTCTTCTCTTCATGTTGAGGGCTCTTTTTGGTGTTTCTGAACAGGAAGCCATGTGTCTAGCACACTAAAGAGGCTCAGCTCAGTTGTAACCGATTCACCACAGTCGTCTCATATTACAGCAGCATCTACAGTAGGCAGTACATTTTTGACATTAATTATACCATTATTCCTTTAATAACTACCTTTGTTATGTATTTAAGGCATTAAAGTATTGATAATATTCCCCTCAAAGTCATAATAAGGCAGCAGCTTTAACCTGCTTGATCCTGGAGACTAGATGGTGTTCAGATGGAGCTCACCTGCGAATATTAAATATTGTGTAATCGCACTTTGTAATCAGCAGAAAGCAACAGAAGGTGACACCTTTTCTTTGAAGCATGTGTGTAGTAAGGCTGACAAACCACAGAAACCCTGATCACTTTCCGCTCAGTAGACAGGCAGCTTGTTGGTGTTTATGTTTGTTGAGGTGATCAGCCATATGTTCCTGTCAAATCATTAGCACTACATGTAAATCTGCTAATATGCACGTGGCAGTATTTTATTTAATTCACTGCCATTTAAATTAATTTACATTTCTTTTTGTGGGGTATGTCTTCCTTTCCTTGTCTTTGTGGCAGTATGACCTTGTTCCACAGGCAGAGTGGTGACAGTTTTTTTGGTATTAGCCTCTGGTATCAGGACTCTGCTGCTACGAGTATATTATTTTTAACACAGACTTACAGGAAGTTTAATCTGTAGGAAGTACAACATTCACGAGTCGAGGACAGGTTTTAATGTAGATCATTCTCTGCAGCATCTGCCATGTTAATACAACCTGGCTAAACTGAAACTGTAGTGACAGTCACACATCATGTGCTCATTAGTTACTCTACACTGCAACTTGAGAAAACAGCAGCAGATGAGACATTTAGTGACTGTTTCATTGTTATTGATACTGAATTGATTGATTGATATCAATCAATACCAACAGTCCTCTACTTGGAAAATAATAATAATTTATCATTTCAGTTATTGTACATGTTTGAATATTATCTTTATTTTTGGTTTACTTTATATGAGGGTTAGTTTTCAACTTGTGGCCAGAGGCCCCCTGGTGGTCTGTCTAGGCATTCAGTAATTGAGTTTCACTACAGGAGTCACTCTTATGTCCTTTTTTTTTTAAAAAAACAACATTTCTATGTATTGATGCTTTTTGTGAAAAGTAACATTTATGCAATTTATAAAATTTTAAAAAAGCCAAGGTGATGTACAGAATTAAAATAGTACCAATCTGGTTTCTATTTGCATTGTCACATCAGCAAGTTACCAACGTATCCAACACTATACCGAAGAAAAAACAGATTGTGTGGAATTCACCATCCACAGAAATTGCATTTACAGATAAGAAAAAAACAAAAACAAAAACAATTTCAATAGAACACAAGAGAAAAATAAGTGAAGGCTTACAAAGAAGTCAAGAAATGTCTCTTGGTTACACTAAATAACCTGGAAAAACCTTTGCTTAGACTAAAACATTGTATAAATACTTTAGTCTAAGTGAGGCAGTTTACTGTTTTTCCTCCAACACACATGAACTGTGCAGATATATTTATGTATGTTTGTCAAAGTGATGCTGCCACTTGAGAGAAGAGTTTTAAAAAGGCAATGAAATGTGAACTTTAAAGTGTTCATTATTTATCCAGCTCATCACTTTATGCTTCATGTTAGTTCCACCTGTAAGAATAGAAGCACCGTCTTTCTCTGTTCGCAGCTCCTTCGTGCTGTGTATAGTCAGTAAGTAGTTAATAAGTGGGAGGAAGTATTGTTACCCACCTGCATCTCCCTTGCAGCCTGAAGGACTCAAAACCAACAGTATGTCAGCAACATTATGGCTACGAACTCCTCAAGGAATATAATGGTGTAAAACCACAGCTGGACATTTCAGTCTGTGTAGAGGTCGTGTGACATCAGGGACTCTGTGACTGGCATTTCCTGATGAATTTGCTCTGCAGGAACACTCGAGGAACACAAAGTCCCTCCTTCTTGTTGACTGTTTCTCTTAGGACATAGTCATTTACCACAGGTTGGAAGCCTGTTTCTTCAAAAAGCTCGCACAGGTACTCTGAAAGCAGCAGAGTGAGAATTTCAGAAGGAAGGAATCATGGAGAAGGAAAATATGAATTTGAATTAATATGACAGAGCAGACAGATCAGTGTGTTTGGTTATAAGATGTGATGTGATGTGTTTTTCCATGTAGTGATGTCTGTACATACAGCTGTATAGGTCACATAATAAACGGCTGAACTGTACATCATATAACACTTCTGTGACAGACAAAGATCCATAATGTTTTAAGTTAAACAAACAAATATGCTAGTGGTCACGTAATGAACAGTATAAAATAAAACAGAAAAAAAAAACACATTGAACATACTGGAACATCTTTAAGCTGCTTTTGCTTTAGACAGTAGAATACTGTCTTTTTCTCTTTTTATCAATCTCTCTAGCATTTCTCCATACATGTACAAAGAAATATAAAAACAACTTTACTAACCTTTAGAGAAGAAGTAGGATCTGGTTCCATCTTGCCGAACGTAGAAGTTTTCTCCCAGCTTGCTTCCGACTTTAAATCGGAGCATAGCATGATCGTACAGGCCGTAGTCTCTAAATAGGATAACGCCTCCAGGCTTCAGCACCTTAAAACCACATATAAATTAAACTACCACATTAAAAACCTTTGTGTTCATGAATATTTGTACCTTTTCTTTATTCACACACAGACTATGTGCATGTAAACGTGTGAGGAGGTATCATGATTACATACAGTGTATCTATGTAAATGATCAGGACCAAATCTCCCAAAGTTGAGTAATCATCACATTAAACCCCATCTCCCTTCAAACCTCTCTCACCCTGGTGATGTTCTTTAAAGCCACGTTCATTTTGTCAGGATGGATGGCCGAAAGGACAAAGATGAGGGTGACGACGTCCACGCTGCCCTCTGGAACATTTTCCCTCAGATCGTCTTTAGTTAAATCACATTGGAAGGCACAACAGCGTTCAGGACAATACAGAGGGTTTTTCTACAAACAGAAAAAAATCACTTCTATTATTGACTGTGGTCTTTACTATAGCTTCAGCAAATAATTAATGCATACTTTCTTTTAAACTATTTTAATTTGAATTGTTATAAAGAAATAGGCATAAAACTCAAACTAACCCAGCCAGGTCCAACTGTTTTGACAAATGATGTACTTTAAGGTACTTTAATGGAAACATATAGAATATCTTACTTTGACAAACTCAACAGCTCGTGGTGAGAAGTCACAGGCGTAAACGAAGATGTTTAGGTCGTCTTCCAGCAGAGGAAAGATGCAGTTTCCCACACCACAGCCTGCCTCCAGCAGAACCAGCTTCTGGGACTCGAACTGTAAAACAGGAAGGACACTATTATTTATCTCTGTTCCTGATGCATTAATCCTGAGATTTTCATATATATTTGGAAGTTGAGTCATCAGAAATAGATTTAGCTAACGTCACTTGGAGAACTGAGATTCTTTACAGACTATTTTCACCTTTTATAAAATTAACATTAGTAGGTTTACATTGGAAGTAAAAAAAACATGTTGTTGACTGATGGATTATCTAAATTCAAATGATTTAATCTGTGTGAAATTCTGTTCTATTAAGCTCGTGATGCTGTCCAACCAGCCTTAACTGTGCCAAATAGATTACCTGCAAAATTACCAGCTTGATAGAAGCTGAACAAAACATTTTAAGGTTATTTTAGCCCAGAAGTAGAACTGACAGTTATGCAGCTCAATGTTAAAACTGATCATTGATAATTACTTATCTAAGCTAACAAATTAAAGTCAGAGAAACAAGATAGGACAAAATAACATGTTGTCTAAAACTTGTCCTGTTATTATCATTTATTAGAGAATGTCTTCCTCGCCTCTCTGCAGGCTTTGAGCTCTTCAAACTCTCTTGTTGTCCAGTGTCTGTCCTTAAAGAAATTCGTCGTGTTTCGTTTGTAAAATAAATCCCAGTTTTTCTGAGCTTCTTTCTCCAACTTCATCTGTTTGAAGTCGGACACCAGAGTCCGTTCACTGCCGAGTCTGTCCAGCTCCTCCTGGGTTAAAGCTCTAGCTGTGGAGGTTTTACTTTGTCCCGGGACACATGGGGACATCTGGTCTGTTGATCCCTCGTCTTCTCCAGGTGGTGTCGTCTTACACTCACCTGTCGAACTACCTGTAAGCGCCATGCTGCTTTTAAAAAGCCTCGCGTTTTGCCGCCTCTTCGCCTCTATCAGTAACTTTACAAAGAATTAATTCATGGAAAAGCAAAATATCTTAGTTCACACCAAGTTCAGTTTCAGAGATAATAAATTATGCTAAAACTAAGTTAAAGTTTTAAAAGCTTTTGAGCCAGGTTGCGTTTTACTTGTGAACGTCCATGTTGTGCGTTACTTAAAACCTTCCGTGTCGAATCAAAAAATAAATTCGGTCACATTTGATAGTCGGACCAAACCCGGAAGAGGAGGGGCCAAGTGACGAAAGGGATGTTTTGCTAAATGCTAGCAGTGAGCTAACTTTGTGTTGTTGTCTTCATATTTTAATCTGCGTTAAGTTGTTTAGATATAAACCGGCTCTTCAGACTATCCCAGATCAATGAGGATCTAAACATCAAAACAAACGCAACGTTAGCCATGAACGGGAGTACGAATCCGCTGCTGGACAAAGAGGAGCATGTTCTGAAGCTCGGTGAAAGCTTTGAGAAGAGGCCGAAGTCCTCGTTTCACACCATCAGATGTGAGTGAGCGACTGTTGTGTGGGATCAGTTCCCTCATGGACGAGGAGGCTGGCTCTCACACAGCATAGCCAGTTCTGGGGATAGCTACATTAAGTAATGAGCTTATATTGTTACTTACTTATCAAGATTACTGTTTGTTAAAATGTGTTGTTTGTTTGTTTCTTAATTTTTTTACTTTACCGAAGTAGGATCACATTTCTGTTGACTATGGGTACATACATATTTTCATGCCATTACTGCTCATACCTGTGAACTTTTATATCAGAATATCATTATATTAGTAACTAGAAATATTA
Organism: Anabas testudineus; assembly: GCF_900324465.2. NCBI lineage: Eukaryota > Metazoa > Chordata > Actinopteri > Anabantiformes > Anabantidae > Anabas > Anabas testudineus. The sequence goes on from NC_046625.1 coordinate 2,294,976, forward strand.
GTAGCTCTTGGTTAGATTTTGCAAATTAATCTATATTGAGTTTTTTGCAGGGTATCGTCCTAAAAGATAAAAACAATGGTTTGTTGTACACAGAGACTCTGCTCTGGACCAGTGTGCTTCATAAGAGTTGCTTGTTAATTAGAAAATATCAGAAACATTAGTTTATAAATGTTTGCATCACCTGCATTCGATCAGCAGCTGACTGATTTTCCCAACGTCCTTCTTTTATAGATGATTTCAAACCAGCATCGATCGACACAAGCTGTGAGGGAGAGTTGCAAGTTGGGAAAGGAGACGAAGTTACCATAACATTACCTCATATTCCGGTAAGCCTGTGTGTGAAACATTACAATTACAAAACAATCACAAAGTCAGATTGGCCCGAGTATTGACAAACGCAGGGATTGGTTCTCAGTTTTAATTGACAAATAACTAACCATAGAAGCAGAGCAGCTAATAATTCTAATAAACAAGCCTTCACATTTATTGATACTGTAGGTCTGGTAAAGCAAAGCTTGATGGTACATTTTTATGTTCTTCCAGGGCTCCACACCTCCTATGACAGTATTCAAAGGAAACAAGCGGCCATACCAGAAGGACTGTGTGCTCATTATTAACCATGACACTGGGGAATTTGTACTAGAGAAGCTGAGCAGCAGTATACAGGTCAAGAAAACCAGGTGAGAGGAAATATTTCAACCTATAAATATTTGATTCTGAGTCTTTTCTTTTCTTCAATGTCTTTTTCATGAAACAGTTAAGCACAAATGGGAGGAAACAACCTCCAGGGAAAATTATTTCAATGTTCTCAGACCAGTGAAGGCTGGAGCAGTATTTGTAATTATTTCATTAAAATATTATTTACAGCCATTTACTGTAAATCCCCAAAAGTTAGTAATACATTATATGTACATTTGCCCTGATGGTCTTCTAGAGAGCATTATAGACCAGGAAGGATTAATAGTAGGTACATCTGTTGTGTGTGACAGGGCGGAGGGCAGCAGTAAGATCCAGGCCCGGATCGAGCAGCAGTCGGTCCGCTCCAGCCAGGCCAGCTCACAGTTCAGGGCACCCACTAAGCCTGGGGCTGGGGTCAAGACTTCACCATCACCCTCTAAGGATAACCCTTCCCCAGAGCCTCAGCTTGATGACATCAAGAGAGGTGAGGAAGTAAAGCAGCAGGAGTAACATTTAAAAACAGGCCTCACAGCACATTTAATCCTAAAACAATAATAACATACAATATATTTTATTTTCACGTGAAATGTAAGCTGCATTTTAACAGATAAAACTTTTCCATCTCTGTGGATTTCATGTTAACCTTGTTGCCTTGTTGACAGAACTGCGAGCTGAGGTGGATGTGATCGAGCAGATGAGCAGCAGCGGCAGCAGCAGCTCTTCTGACTCAGCCAGCGCCTCAGGGAGCGGTGATGACAGCAGCAGTGACGGCGAGCACGATGCCCCACGACCTTTAAGCCAGACCTCCCCCAGCCGCCTCCCGGTGGCCAACGGAGGAGCTGACAGGCAGCAAGGCAACAACCAGCTCATGAACACGCTCCGTGAGTATCTCAGGTTCACACTTAATCTCCCCCGACAGAGGGAAACCATGCATGAGTCAAATATAACAGTGATGTATGGACTAGAGTTGGATTTGGTTGTAATGTGTCATCTTGGTATGTAAACACACATAATTCCACAGTTAGACATAGAAAGATCACTTCAGTCATCTTCTCATTATGAAATAAATGTAGAACAATGTTCTGACCTATTTTTCGACTTCACAGGAAACGACCTTCAGCTCAGCGAGTCGGGCAGTGACAGTGATGACGACTGAACTCAGCTGATCAGTACCTCTCTTCACACTCCACCTCATCCTTTCTCTGCCTGGGCACTTGTTCCTTTGCTGTGATACCTGAACCCAGCTGTATATCTTGGTTTGAGTGCTTTTTATTTTTATTTTAGTATATCCTCAAAGCTGGCCAGTCTTGAACTTTAAGAGTGTATTTTTATTAGATGTATATTTTGCTTTGTATAGCAGAACTTTAGAAGAAGATGCATTTACTTGAGAGGTTTATATATAAGGGTGCACATACATATTTTCTGTACTTAGAGCATCTAGTTTATCTACATCTGTTGTTGTCGGGTTTAGGATAAGACCAGGAAGTGATTATCTTGGAATATCATCCCTTGTCTCTCTCTTCACGCTTTATTGGTTTGCAAAGAACTTTGCAGAAAAATTGCAGAATTGCACAGATGCCCTGTGCAGCCTGCAAACGAGCAGGAGATCAAAGAAAGAACACGTGTTTTGGCATCATCCTTCATTCAGGAATAAGGCCCATGATACTCTATGTTTTTCTTATTGTCAGCAAATCCCATGAAAAGACCAAATCTAGCAGTGGGTTAGTGCCTGTCAAACCTCCTGACTCTTCACTGTGTCATTAACTGAAGCTGTAAATCTTAAAAGAAACGAGTCACAAATCTAGTTTGATTTTTTATTAAAAGGCAAAATTATTTCCTTAAACAGTAGATTTTAGCAGTTTTAGCGGATAGTTAATCACTATGTGGTTCTCTAATGAGAATTTGAGGTAGCAGGACAATATATGTGGGACTGAGTCAAACTATTTTTTACTAGGATCAATTCATTGCTGGTTTGGAGATTTTTATTAGATTAATTGACAGTAAGAATAATCAAAAACAGGAATCTAATTAGATTTCATGTAAAGGTTTTGGCAGTTTGTCATTAAGTGGCATATCCTTATAGGAAATGTGACATTCAGCACCACAAATACACTACCCATAATCTGGAGCTTTGTGCACATGTTTAAAGCTGCATTCAGTGATTTTAAACCACTGGTGCAGAAAAGACAAAAACGTATTCTTAATTTCTGCCATGAAAAAAATACCAGCTAATCATGTTTTTATGGCCGATATGTTAGCAAACAGTTGAATGTATGTCCATGTTACACAACTACTCCGCTTACTTCACCAGCTTTTCCTTTACTTTGTCACTTGGTGCTAGAGATGTTAGTACTGTTTATTGGAAACAGCTGCTACAATTGTTGACAAGAGTTTATAAAATTTATGATGTCTTTGTAGACAGAGAGTCAAATAATGTGCTTAAAGGGGATAAAAAGCAGAGTTTGATGTTATAGCAGTGTTACCAAAATACACCGTGTGTGTACGCTATCTGTTGTACATCTCACATGAGGAGTTGTTGGTAATTTGCTGATCCTGTCTCAGCTTTCCTTGTGTTTTATTTGGTCAGATGAAGTAGACTTTAAAAAACTTTATCAATTATTACCTTCACCCTCTCACCTGTGAGATCAAGTAAATATTTCAAATGTCACAAAAAATCCAACCAACTCGGCAGTAAAACCAGTTACAGTATCATTAGCAGAGTCTCAGAGAATCCTGGATTTCTGTTTAACCACTGTCCTCTTGTTGTATTAGTCGTGTGTTAAACAGATAACATCTTATTTTTTTAACCCTCTTCTTCAAACATATAAAACCATTCCATGCCTTACTGCATTCAGGTTGGAAATTAAGGTGAATGTGTCATTTTTTTGTGAAAGCCAAAGAGATGAACTGCCCCTCATTGTGTACTGAGAGCAGGAATGTGTGCAGCGTAACAGTGGCACCCCAGTGTCTGTAGTCATTTAGCTTTTATCTGAGACTGGTTGTCGTTGTGCATATGAGTAGTGAAGTCAGTGATTGTTCTCTTTACCTGATGGAGCCACTGCTGGTGTTAGTGGATATTGGTCATACAGTATACGACTATTAATGCAGTCCAACAACAACACAGTCCAAACACAACTGAGAGAGATTATTTCTAAAATGACTTCAGCTCAGTGGGAAACTCTGGCAAATGTCAAGTAAGAGGGTGAAACACTGAATTATAATTAAATAATAATCATTTTGATCATGAGATGTCAATTGGCAGTGTGGGCATTTGTCAATCCTTGTTATGCATCATGAATACATATATATGAATATAATTTACATCAAAGTTTTCCCTGTTAAAACATTTTTTTCTTCCACACTAAAAAGAAATTACATGGAGATCAACTGTCAGTTACATCAGAATAAATTCCAGTATTTGAGCTTCTACATGACTGTTGTTGAATGTTGCCATTTTAAAATATTCAGTAATGGACGTCTTAGTCATATAAATCCGAATGCACATGCAGTGTTTTGAACTGAAACTCTTGTGTGAACATGGCACTGAAGTCTAGATTTCCACTCTGGTTTTTCCTTCAGAAAACTGAAACATACATCAAACACAGTTCTGATGTCTAATAGTTGTATTTGTTACTTTAGTTCTCATGTTTTTCTTTTAGTGATGCTTTTATGTGAAATATGTTTGTACAGATTGAAGTGTATTAAAAGTGTGCAAATGTATTTTCAACACGTTTTACTCCTCATTGTGAAACATTTCTTAATAAGATCTCATAAATCCCTTTTGAATTAAAATGGATTTACAGAGTGTTAATAGAGGTCACTGTATGTCTATAGCTTCATGTTGGCATGAGTACCACATTGTTCTGCTTGTGTTTTGGAAACTGAGAAATAGAATTTAAAGTGTGATCATTTACATCTGTGTAGTTCACTTAGTGGACAACAAAACAAAGCCAGAATAAAAACTGATCTAGATTTACACTTAAACTGCACCTTCACTCTGTGGTTCCCAAACATTTTTGTTTGTAGACCCATAATATAAACCACTAGTTGGAGGCTGCATGCCTGGAAATTGTAACCATCACAAACAAAGATTGATTTTCTTTCCATCTGGTTGCTTCACGCGACCTAAAGGGTTAAAAACAGAAAATCAGCAAAGATGAGAAACAAATCCAAAACATGAAGGCCGTTATTTTTTTTCTACCTGGGCGGACACTGAGCTATTAAACTCATCTCGTGACCCAGGTATGGGGACTCAGGCAGGTCATGGAGAAGGACCTGCTTCTACGAGACAGACACGTTAAATTAGGAGACACCATCAGACGTCTCCAGCAAACGTCAGCTTCTACACTTATCGCTCCAAAGAGTAAAGACAGCAGTCAGAATGAACTTCAATAAAAGATTATATTGCTGGTCTTAAATAATTCTCGTCAAGTGAAGCGTATGCTTAGATGAACACCTTCACTTTGATACAACCTGTACATGGGTCATAATACGATACAGTACTTTTTCCCTGCGATGGTGCAACAACTGAGTCACATTTGGGCATTTTTCTTCAAACATTAACACAAAAGTACACAACAAATACATAAATAGCTTTTGTTTCCCTTTAAATCATTTATAACATAATTATATTCATGATTCTGGCTCTTGCTACAACATGTCGATATATAAATTAACATCAACATCAAATAATAATAATAATAATTAGAACAATAATAATATAAAAGCTGTCTGTCTTTCATATAAATCTGGATAGCTTACAGTATGAAATCATCGAATAGAGATCACGAGGGAAAATTGATACGAAGCATCCGAGAGTTTTGTTGCTTTGAATCTCACGTTTCTCAGTTTCCCACTTTCAGAGTGTTTATGAGAGAAATTCAGGCGCCATGTTGGCTCTAACAGGAGTCCGTGGCAAAAGAGAGTCAGGAGCGAAATGTGGCAGCGAGGATCGGCGGTCCCTCCCCCACATGTCTTTTCGGCCCATCACCGTGGTAACACTGCAGCACACATCCTTGCAAAGATATGGACCCTGAGTACATCTGATCTGATGACTGCAGACCGTTTAGCGTCCTCCCACTCTCTTCTCTGCAGATTTGGCCCCTAATATTTTAAAATTGAACAGCCCTCCCCTAACCTAATGCCACCCAGGTCACCAGGGTCACCGTCCAGGGCAAGATATGGGTTTAATGCAGCGTCCCTGGAACTGAACCAGGTTGGCAGGACAGTGGCAGCCCGCCACGCAGGGCTTCTGGCACGGTCCGATCTCGTTCCAGTTGTCGCAGGTTTTTGTGCAGCCCGGCCCACAGGTGTCATACACAGCTCCATGTTTACACTGGGTAGCTGACAGGAAAAGGTTAGAGAGAAGGTTAAACAATCAGCCGTAATGTTGCTGCATTTGATGGAGTGCTTATTGCTGAAATCCAAATTTGAGTTAAAGTTAAAAGCCTGAAGGATCTAATGTTAGAGAAGAGGAGGCCTCTTCCAGCAGATCCTATTTAAAATGGTTTTATTTTTGGAGCAGGTTGATAGCAGTTGTTTGTTCTGGACTTCAGGACTGTGAATCGTGCCAGATGCCCAGACCAGTGTGTTTGGATGATAACATGGTTTCACAGTCTCCTTTAATTTCTCAAACCAAATAATTTTGCTCTGGATTTATTTAGAAGCTGATTTGGCAGATGGTTGAGGAAAAATCTGACAGCATATCCCGAACAGCTGTCACGCGTTTCCACTTGAAAATTGAAAGCAAATATCAGTGGCAGCTGAGTTCAAACACTGTTATAAAACTGTCAGTCATGTGTCGTGCAGTCTGCCGGAGCGAGCTTCTGTTCCTGGCAAATGACCATCGATCTTAGCCAAACCACACTGAGCAGAGCAAAGAGCAGCAGATTAAGTTATCTGTGGTCTGTAAGATATCTTTAAATTACATCCTGGGTTTGACTCTTTCATTTCATGTGAGATTGTTATTGGATCACTCACCCATGCAGGCAGTGTCAGGCCTCCACAGGACGGGTACTCCCTCCCTCGCACAGGCTCGGCTGTAGGCAATGAAGGACTCGCAGTAGCAGTTTTTATGCACTGGACACTCGCACATATCTGTCACACATGACCTACAGAGGGCAGGATTTCACAGTTTAAGATCAGCAGGGGACAGTTTAGAAAGAAAATATTAACTATTTAACTTCTAATGAAAAGGGAGTGATCTTTGGCGTTTTGTACCAGTGTGTGATGTCATGTCCTCATTTTTTGTATTTATTATTCTAGTTATTATGAATTATCATGTGTTAGTTCTCAGCTCCTCACTCACCTGTAGAAAGGGGCAAAGTCGACCACACGGTGGCACTTCTGAAACTCCCATAACTTTATCTTCTGGCACTCGCGATGAGCGCGGAACTTCACTTTGACACTGCCGGGGCACAGGAACGATGTTGGGCGACGAGGTGGAGATGGGTGGGAGCAGACGTCATTTCCATCAACTCGCCACGACTCAGCAAATTCATCCACGTCAAACTTAAACTGGCCGTCACCTCCCATCGTATCGTCGCGTTTGTGTCCGTTGTAGTTTCCGCAAAGGCCACACAGGCGTCCACGAAGGTGAGGAGCAGCTACAACCTCCACAAAACTGTCCCCATCCCATGTTATCTCCAGACCTGCAGGTGGTGATGCAGGGTTGGAAACACAGCTTAGTGTTAGACAGAAGCTAATTCCTTCAGAAGGTCTCTCTACCCAACAAACCAAACACATACTGTGAATTTAAAAAATCAAACATCACAGGTTCTAAGTTCATGTGATGTTGTGGCTCATGTTTCATGGAAAATCCTTCCTGCAGCTTTAAATCAAGCACCAGGTCTCTTACAAAGTGTGACCTGACTGACGAGTGTGCTGACCTGCGATGGTGGTGAGTTTGAGCAGGTATCCGTCCAGGTCGATGTGCACCCCGGGGCCGTGGTAGGGCAGGGCGATGCGCGTGCCGTTCCTTCGAACCGTGAGGTGCTGGTGGAGGCTGAGGATCAAACCACCAAGTCTCACCTCAACAGACTGAGTCCAGGAGAAGGAACGAGTCCGCCGGGCGTCATTCTTCACCAACACCTGGTAGTTAAATATAAAACCATACAAATGTTACTTTAGTTACTGTACAGTTGGTTTAGTTGGAGCTGAAACTTTCTTTTTTTACCTGCATTAGGATTAAGAACGGTCTTACTAAGCAGCAGGAGTTTAGAGAGACTCTGGCCTCATGTATATTCTTTGTTAAGCAGCAGTGGATCAACGGCGTCGCTCTAACTTCACACTACTTTAAAAAGAGAATCTGTCCTAGCTGTGTGAAGATGTCTTTTAACTACCAAGATGTCGTCATGTTGCTGGACTGTTGGATGTTTTAGTAACTTGCTAGTGACATAACAAGCTCCAACATGTAACTGAAGACATAATAGAAGCAGTTTCCCTGTGCTGCCAGTGCTTTTCTGGATGCAATATAATGAAAGTGCATTTTCTCTTTTTCTCTACTAAGCAGCAAACAGGACTGATTGTAATAATGACGTATTCCTGTAAAGGCTGTAAAATGTCCTGAAGTTTAAACCCATGTCCTACCGTGAAGCTGGAGTCTGGATTATTGATGTTGCCATTATTTCCTGGACTTCCAGGGGGGAGGCTGCCACAGTCACGAGTCAGAACGTACTGACAGGTTCCCTGAAAGTTAAAGGTCCTGCCGTCGAAGGTGTTGTAGTGGGGGTCGCCAAACACAGTACATACACCTGGCTCTGCAGAAAGACACAGACGGAAGAAGCATTCAAATATGTGGCAAAGATCGACCATAAGAAACAGAAATTAGCTAAATAAACTTAGAGCAGCGGACAGAACTAGGTTAATGTCCTGTCTCATGATAGCATGAATGCAGAGGGTTCTGTCTGACGGCCAGCTGCACAATGACAATTCGTGATAAATGGTGAAATATGTGGCATTGATTTGACTCAGACATGGAATCTGTGGTGTGGTGAGACTCAAATAACCTCTACGTTAAGACGGAGTGAGGCTGAGTCTTTGTACTCCTGAAATGGTACATTTATAGGCATCTTGGGGGATTTCTGCTGCAGCTCGCAACTAAAAACAGAAGTAAAATGACCCTGAGGGCAAACCACAGTCTGGACTGAAGTTCATGGGAAACACTCAAGCAGAGCTTCAGTAGTCCGACTCACATCTGTTTCCACTGCCTTTAAGAAAGACACTTCAAACCTTTTGCTGTATTTTAATCATTTTACTAAATAATTTATACCTAATTTCACAGCAGCATCAAAACGTTAGGAGAGACAATAGAAAGCTTGAGGGCTGAGAAGGACTTACTCACTTTCAGTGCAAACTGGGCAGCAGCCAGTTCTGTTCAGGATCTTATTCTGAGAAAGACGATGCACAGACACAGTGTTAGATAACTGTCAGAGGGGAAACACTGAAAACAGAGTGTGATAAGACAAAATGCAAAGTGTAGACAGCAGCATCACAGTCAAATATAGAAAAGGACCATGATTATGTAGCTGTCAAAGCAAAACTATTTCCAGGAAATCATTTCATCCATGTAGTTGCTGCTAAGAAGTTATTAAGTTAATCAGATTACTGTCGGCTTGTTTTTGGATTCACACACTTTATGGTCCAAATGAAGCTTCTCAGAACAAATCAAGAAATAAGTTAAGAGAAAAAAGGCAAAGAAGGAGGAAACGTGAAACGATGCAGCTGAAGAATTTAGTAAACACTGGCAAATTATCTCAGCAATTCAACCACTCTCTTACAGACACTACTAATGTTTCAGGTGTATTTGCATTTCATTATTTCATCCTCTGGGTTTTGATTCATGTTTAAATCTGCTACAGATCGACTAGATGTTTGTAGAACTCCAGGAAACAAACAGTTAAACTGACGGAGATGAAAGTTTAGTTTAAGTTTTCTGTTTTCATGCTGTCATTCACCCAGATGGAGACGAAATGAAAGACAGAAACACAGGAAAAAAATCACATGCTGACAGGTTCACTGTCGAACCAGGACGACCACAGAGACACTGATACTCCAACCTCAACCGCTGAACTCCGACTGTGTAACTGGACCCTCTGAGTGTGTGTGTGTACAGTATGTTCCTACTTCCATCAGAAGTGCAGATCAGAGGACTCTTTCACACAGCTCGTTTTTGTGGCCTCAGGGAAGCCCTTCACTGGCACACACACACACACACACACACACACACACACACACACACACACACACACACACACACACACACACACACACACACACACACACACACACACACACACCTCGTCTGTCATCACATACAGACGTTCTCCATACTCTCAATACACTATCCAGAGCCCTAACCTCTGCACAAAGGCCACTCTCTCTTTGAAGAGCGTTACCTTTTGACAGGCAAATGACACACACACTCTTTCTCTCACATACACACACATAGTGACAGAGGCTGGTTTTCAGGGGCCTAAATATAGGGAGCCTCTTCTTTACTGTCACTCAAATGTCACACAGACAAAAGGCTGTTCAGAGACACACTGTCTCCAAAGGGACACACGCTGCTGACCTGCTGCTGACCGCGGGATGACGGCATGGGACAGTGTGTGTGTGTGTTTGACCTCTATTGGAGACATTAAGTAGAGACAGGTGTGTGCACTACATGTGTAGAGGTAACGTTGAATCCATGTTATTCATATCTTTTGCACCTCGAGACCAGAGACAAACACAAGCTTTACTTGATTATAATTAAGTATAAATAAAGTATAAATACCCAAGTCAAGTCTGGACAAACATAAGGACACCACACAAGTTCAAACTAAAAATAGAAGTGAAAAATAAGACAAAGCACATGCAACAAAACTTAAAAGGTGGAAGCCAGGGAAGAGGAAACACCTAGCTGATGTGTCAGTGAGATCTTCTAATGAACCAGCTAAGAGGAGGCCAAGGAGTCGTTAAAAAATTGTATTATTCTAAAATAAGTTAAACACCTGACTCTGCACCAAGTATTCAGAATATTTCTGTGGAACTATTCCTTTAATTTGACCACCATAAAAGCTGCTGACAGAAACTAGCTGTTCAGGCTGATTGTTGATGAATCCATTCGTTGTTTATATTAAGAACCTTTCTGTTCGCTGCAGACCACCTACACCATCCTACAGCTGTGACAAACAACAGGTGAGGGCTTGTAACCACTGGAAGCGTGTGAACTTGGACTAACGCTGACACTGCCTTTGACCGTGTGACCACTAGCGACCAGCGGTATGTGAAGAATCCACTTCATCATCCACCGGCCGACAGATGACCTCTGAGCGACATCTCCGACAGGTGAGCAGTACGCCCATTGCAGATGTCCCTCGGGACTGCTGCAAGCGGTTCCCAGAGTGTGTGACAGTGTGTGTGATGTCTCGCTGTGTGCACGATCACTAATGTGGTAAAAAGACACCTTTCTGTTATGGAAAAGTTCTGGAAAGTGTCTGTTCAATACCAACATCTGCAGAAATAAATAAATCACAGCAGCTGTCAAACATTCCATTTTTAGTAGTTTATCACTACTGACAAGAGATAAGATTTGGTTTTAAAGCGATATGCTTCAATTCAGAGAAAAGACTGATTTCCCTTCATATAATGTAACAGAGTTATGAGGAATAAGCTCTGGAATTAGGGTAATAAATAAAACCAGACTCGTGTCGCAGTTTCAGCAGAGTGGTTCAGACTGATACTGTTTTTCAAGTGAAACCGTTGAATTAGGAAGAATCGGATTTGGCAGCTCTGTCGGTAAATCAGGACAGAGTTGCTGGTTTGAGCCGTCACACACGTGAAATGAAAATGACCGAGTCAGTCACGCTGTGTAAAGTCAGACAGAGAGATGAACACAGATAAAGAAGAGAGACGGACACAGAGCTGGTGGCTGTGAAAGTGATACCGTGGAAACCATGCAAATCAAACACAGGCTGGTGATTGGTTGGGGAGCCTGTCACTCACCGAGGGGCAGCTGGCGATTGGTACACACTGTTTGGGCCGACACTCGATGTTTCCTTTGACGCAGGCACAGAGAGTGCAGTTCACTGACGACCACATGTCTCCTTCCTGCAGGAGAGAAGAAAACAACTGGCTCATCCATCTGTGCATTCATCTGTGCATCCATCATCCATCCCTCCATCCATCCATCCACCCATCCATCCATCCATTTATCCATCCACCCATCCATCCATCTGTCCATCCATCATCCATCCATCCATCCATCCTTTTCTCTCTCACCCTGTAGATCTTGTTTCGGACTCTGCAGTACTTCACCTCCTCCACCTTCACATAGGACAGACACTCTTCACAGCACTGGTTGCCCTGACAACTCCCTGGGCGTGAGCACCGCCTCCTGCAGACCACTGTTGAATCCTGGGAAATGAAAGAAGGGTTGAGGTAATGGCAAAGGTTTTATCTACAAAGAAACTACAATAATAATAATAATAATAATAATAATAATAATGGACAAAAACTACAATACGTAGTTACAGGTGGGTACCTTGCAGGTGCAGGTGGTGCAGTTGTCATGTAGAAAGCAAGTGCCGTTCTCATAGACCTCACTGTGGAACAGACAGCTTCCTAAAGACAGATCAAACACTTTCCTCTGACCTGGAGGAGGAGGTGGAAAGAAATGAATTAATTAGATTAATTAGTAGTAATAGTTAATGTAAAGCTAATAGAAGGAGGTGAGCAGAGTTTAAAAATAAATATTACAATGACATTAATAAGTATATTATAAAAATATAACAAATAATTAAAATATTTTAATGTTTACAGGAAATTTACCAGAAAAGGTCGTAGTAGAGAGAAATATTATGACATCTTGTATGTTTAGGAGAAAAAGATGTAAGAGTTTTAGATCAAATCACAAATTTATAAAATAACAATATATATATATATAGATATATTAAATTAGAATTATATAACAAGGAGGTTTTACCGAGACATCTGGGACAGCACTGTCCTACTGGGGTGTGGGCGAGGTGGGAGGGGCAGGAAAGGACAGGACACACCTCCCTCATGCAGAGAGTCCGACCTCCCTGGAACAAGAACAAAACTATTTAATTAGCGACGTTTTACGAGCGTTAGACTCTAAGCTGAAAATACAGAATGAGGAAATACAGACGGCCACAAAACGACATAACGAAAAATAGAAGTGTGCACAAACGCACATCCACATGACTCCACCTGTGTGTGTGTGTGTGTGTGTGTGTGTGTGTACTGAGTGTGTTAACAGGCCTAAAGGCTGCCTGAACTAGGTGCCAGCACATTAATGCTGTAATGTGTTTATGGACGTACCTGCAGGGTTTGTTTGTGAAAGGGGGAAAAGGAAGAGAGGATGTTGTTCCAACCAAAGGTTTGTGACTCCCAGGAGACTTCAAAACTAAAAGAAACTAACTCACTACCTATTTATTGAGTGGTCCAGTAAAAATGTAAGTGTGTGTGTGTGTGTGTGTGTGTGTGTGTGTGTGTGTGTGTGTGTGTATACTTACAGTACAGGTGCACTTGATGCAGGGTTTACCCTCCGGATTGAACTCTTCTTTTTCTTTGTACAGGTGACCCTCAAAGATACAGCCTGCAGGTGGAGAGGTGTAAAGAGCATGAGCCGAGTGACGTCACCTTCACTTTGTGTTCTCACACTGTCTGAGGCCGTGTGAGAACATAAAAACTTCCAACCTGTGTTGGAAAATGTTTCTCCTGTATTGAGATAAGTGGCTGGTGAACAACAGACAGAGATTTAAAACTGCATGGACTCACTGGGGCACGTGGGGCAGCACTTCTTCGGGTGGATTTTGGGATTCTTGCAGTGGACGACACACTGGACTTCTGCCTCAGTGATCACACCTTCCTGTCACAATCAGGTGGTAAATAATTCTTTAAAGTTCAGTTTATACATCTTTCATACAACTATCAATGTGACTTTCATGCTCCTTCTTCCTGTCTTACTTCACCCATCCTATCCATCCTTTTTTTAAACCCCTTTCTTTTCTCTCTTCTCCACATCCGCGCTCTCTGCTTCTTCATACACCTACCTTTTGTTCCTAATTCCTTCCTGTTTTCATTTCAGTTACCTCCCATTATATCCACATTAATCACATTACTTAGAGTAAGAGCAGCCGGGCACAATGTAAATACACACACACCTGACAGTGTCGGGTTATGCAGGGTTTGGTGGAGGTGGTCCAGGATACTGAGCTGTTGTAGGATTGTCCATCCAGCATACATCCTGCGAGAGATTGAAGGAAGAGGTCAAGATATATTAAAATATATGATATAATATATCAATGTATGCAGCTGTAGTAATACAAATATACTAACTGGGCCTAAACAGCAGTATTCAGAGCGGTTTTAAAACAGGTTCCCAACAAGGTCAAAGCAACACAAAGCAGACGCCTTATTACACAGCTGAGACTCAGTCCTTTCATTTCTGACACCTAATGATTACACATTCAAACTGCCCGTCTGCAGGAGCGTTGCTAGAGTTTCCAAACATGATTTCACGCTCATGTCTAAACTACTGTAAGTTAAGAACAAGACAAGTTCTCATTTCGTCCACGCCTCTCTGTGAGGACTAATACTTCAGTTTAAAACGTTCGAACGTTTAAGATATATTTCAACATTACAACATTTTTGTAACTTTGGTGATAAGACTCGGTACATACACACGAATCTCTACCTCACAATGTGACCGAGACCGATTTTGCAGCAGTTAACAACTCCTCAGCATCTCCACACTGAGTGTCCAGTCAGCACTAAATGAACAGACTATTCATTTCATCCCATTTACTGTAAGTGGTCTCAGATCAATGTTTAACTTTTCATACACTGAAACCTGAACAGCGTCATTGATCTGCTTACTTCAGTGTAAAATAAACCCTCTGATACGGCATCGCTGCTGTGGAGGATTTGTAGTATATTAGAAAAAGAAAGTGAGATTAGATAGCAGAGCCCCCAGAGACTGAGTCCTCACTAACAAAGACCGATGTGACAACACATCATCGTTCCTCTGGTTGGTTCTCTGCTTTACAATGAAGTGGATTCATTCACCAGTGTGTGTTGTGTTGCAGTCTGAAGGGTAATGTTCAGGTATCTAAATAAAAGCAATACCATTTATTATTCCAGAGATTTGGAACTGAGCACTCTCACATGTATAAACTGGTTAATTAGGACAATTTTAGGGTCTATTGTACCCAATAAACTGAGGCAGTCTGGCTGTGAATTCCTTTAACTGTGTGTATGATTTCATAAAAGTGAGAAAACAGTTATATGACATGTAGGAATTGGGGTGGTTTCCAAGGCAAAGACACAGAGGGGTCCTAAATTTGGTCACAGTGGCCACAAGTTAACCACACAATAGAAAACTAACACATGTTGCTGTGACGACGAGGGGATTTCCATGTTTGAGTCGAGCTCGTTCCACCTCTCTTAACGAAGTGCTGCATCGTAAAACGTCGAACCGCAAACAAAAGGGCTGCGCCCCAACTGAGACTGGGGTGTTTGGATTTTCTACTATTTCACACTATTGTACTGAGCGTTGGAACGTCCACTGGAGTGAAGACTTATTGGCAGCATCTCACTCTTCATTCAGGATGTAAATCTACTGAATGGAAGCACCTGGAGAAGCAGATCCTCTAACAGCTGCTGGATACCAGATGCTCTAAAACTAGTAGCCTCTAACTGAGTTAGCAAACACACATCAGAGTCTTTAAAGTGTTAAAATTAGGTAAAGCTCGACTGACAGGTGTGTAATATATTAATAATCAGCTGTTGTGGTTTCTGCACACTTCAGATTAGCTGGATCCACTGATGGATGAAGGTGGCAGAGTAAATCAAATCCAAGGCCTTAAAATGTTGTTAGTTGACATCTCAGACTTCACATTTATCTACAACTACCAATGTGCAATGTCTGTTTTAACTACAGGGACAAATTTATACCTCGGATCAGTCACTAATCCTAAATTCAACATGCTGCCACTGCTTTAGTCAGAACACGTGGGTCTATTTGTATAGATTTAGATGATGAATGCAGCAGCAAAGTCCACATGTACGAGCTGAAGCTTTATTGTTGTCATGACAAATGTCAGATAAACATCTTCTGTTAGTTTGAGTCTGCTTGATTGATTTGGATCATTTGTTAAAGTTGATCGTGGATGAACAGTGAAAAAAACACTTATACCAGATGAACTGAAGCAGCTTAGATATTAACTTTCTTTGTACCTGATACAGGTACATACAGCTGTCTACCTGTCCACCTGTCTGTCTTACCTTTACACCTCTCACAGCAGGCTCCCGTCTGTTTCACCACCAGAGCACAGTCTTCAGACACAGGCTGACACTTCTCCTGCTTACAGTCTGCCTTCCCTTCCTGCAAGAGAGAGAGAGGAAGAGATGGTTCATCACTCTGTCGTCTCTTTTGCTTTATGTCTACATTCTACTTCTACTTCTCATATACACAGTTGAGTTGTTCTGCATCACTTCATGCACCAAACACATCACATAGGCAGAGGTGGATCATTAAGCAGGTGTTGACCCAAACTACACTTTTCACCTGATACCTCTTGTCGCTGCTCTGCTATCAGCCTTCGGAACATATTTAACGTTTGAAAACAAACAGTGACTCAGTCTTCACAGTTTAGCTGTGAGTTTTCACACCAGCTCAACAATCCTCCTGTCACCGTCAGAAACCCGTCGTCACCACTGACCGCACCGTGGGACTGCACAGACTCAATCCGTGCCCGTTTAATCCACTCGGCTTTCACACTCTGCTTTTATGGCTGATTTCATCCACATGCTGTGTGTGTTTTATTTTACGCACTGTGAGGGTTTATAAAGTGGAGGCTGGCGGGTCCCGTGGCCCAGTGGCACTGTGGCAGGCAGCTCTAACGAGGACGGATCAAAGGGGAGTGAAAATAAATCAGGGTGGTTTAATATAGCAGCAGCGCTCCAGCTAAACCCCAACCACACCGAGGACAGATGATGTCATGACACGGAGGGACAGAGATGGAAAGACAGGACGGAGGAAGTAAAGTGAGCGATAATGCTGTAAATTATAGATTCATTCTAATATTAAATATTATACTAATGACCTTTAGTTTGAAAAGCACATAAAACGCATAAAAAACACTGGGGAATGATCCTTTAAAGGGACAAAGTCTCCAAGGTCACGTTCTTCCCTCTCTCCTGTGATCCATTAGCACAAAGTGGTGTTGGTACATGTAACCCCCCCTTCCCCCCCACAACGCTCTCCCTGTGTCCAGGTCAGAGGTCACAACGGGTCACCACGCCTTATAAACACTCAACATACCACCGTGGCACCGAGGCCGGCCGAGTGGACGGCTGTCTGTCGCTGAGGACAACAACCCACCCCCCACCTCACCCCCTTTACTGTGCTGTGAGCTGCAGCGATGTTATGAACACAGTGTCTGAGTCACAGAAAGAGAAAGTCTGTGTGTGAAGGGACTTTGTTTAACGTGCTACTGTCTGAAACCTTCACTGAATCCCACAAACCGATGAAGCTCCAAGCTCCAGTTTCTTTTGAACAAAAAATCTCAATTGAAGTAGCATGTTTAGCAGTTGGATGGTGTAGAGGTAAGGCCGTCGCTCCTTCAGTTCCTGCCTCACAGTGGGTCATGTTTTATCATTTCCTTGTGTGTAAATGTTCTTTGGGAGAACGTCAGCTGATGTTCTGCTGTTATGTTCAGTCAGTTAATCAAAATACATCTCAGGTCTTTAACATTTTATCAATATGAAAGAGACGCTGAGCTTGTTCTTGTCCTCTGACAGTAGGACAGTTCTGCCACTAGGAGGCGACAATGTTCACTGCTTCTTATCATCAGTCTTTTCTTCCTCGCTCTTCCTCATCGTCACTCACCTCCTGCTTCACTTCCCTCATCCATCACTTTCTCTTCTCCTGTCATTTTGTACCTTCAGCACTTTTTCCATCGTTCTCTCTATATGATATGAATCATTCCCTCTATTGTGGAGACGCCCCCCCCCCCGTCTTGCTCCTCTTTCTCTGTCACGGTGAAGGATAGAGAGATCAGTCGGGGTCTGTCAGCACAGGAGAGGAACTCTCAACTTAAAGACCCACTTAAGCCCTTGGACTCCAACCCCTCCCAAACCTTAACCTCCCCTTTTCACTGTGACCTCCCACCTTTCACCCTTCCTCAAAAACAAACAGGTCGCGACCCCCCACTGGAGGGCAGGAGCCACTGTAGCTTTGGGACGAGACGAGAGGAGAAAAACACCGGTGGGAACCTGTTTCCCAAAACTGAACAAGTCGTCTTTTCTCACAAGAGGAAACGCGTCTCCTCCAGCTGGTTGAAGACAGAAGAAGAAGCTGTGAATCATTTTAGACTCAGTTTTCAAATGTTTGTCAAACGTCCTAATATTCAAACATCTAAGTAGTTTTAATTTGAATTACATAAATCAGAGCTGTTTGTCACCAACCAGAAAACATAACGACACCGTGATATTGCAGTTTTCACACTTGCTGTTTACTTGCTGACCACTCTTCACTCATCACAGCTTCCTTGTTTCCTATCACTCCGTTAGCAGAAGACTTAGTGAAGGGTTCATACGATGCAGCCGAGTTCAATGCCCCCCCCACAAACAGCATAAAAAAGAACAGGGAGAAAAACAATATTCAAAAGGCAAAATGATGTGAGAAACTCTACGTTCTCGTGCTTTTATTGTGAAATATCATGAGTTACTTTGTATAGATAAGAGGAAACAGAACAAAGAATAGAGCTACTGTTGGTTGAGTGTTATCAGGTGATTATCAGGTAAACTGAGCCCCTCCTGTATCGATCAGCTACTGTTTGAGTTGAGACACTGACAGGAAACAACCTTTGACCTTTCTCCGATCGATCACAGCTACATGGTGTAAAACTCCTCACCACAACTTACATGTGTAGGTCGTTGATCTGGGAATGTTTGATCCATTAACAGGCTGCTGTGGCATTTGACCTTCGAGCTCCTCACTAACTGTTGAATATAACAGAACATCGACTTCTTCTTGTTCCACACAGTGAGGATCTTCATCTTATTCTGTCTAAAAATGCATCGTCTGTCTTGTGGAAATAAAAGTTGAGGTGAGTTGATGTGTGAAAGCTCAGTGGGCTCATAAAATAATACAATAATCCATAAAATCTGACTAAGACCCGGCTCCTCACCTCTGCTCAGAAATCATCTTCAGACCCGTTTGAATCAACAGCTTCATGTTTGTCTTCTTTACATGGTGTTTACACTGACGTGTAATTTTATTTCCCTCTCACATGAGTCACGTTACATTTTCTAATCTGTGTGCAGCATGAATCTACTGAACCTTATTACTAACACAGAAAGTCTGCTTGTACGACCCCATCACCAACAAACCACTGATATATTATTATTATTATTATTATTATTATTATTATTATTATTATTGGAGGATTATACATCTATAAAATATAAATCTACGTTTTCTATATCTGTGAATAGCAACTACATTGATGATTAGGTAGCTATAACAAATACAAAATCATCTGATAGATCATGTGGTGCTGTGCTACAATCTATATATATATATATATATATATATATATATATGTGTGTGTATATATATATATCTGAACTACAACATGTGACAGGGTGGAAAAGGAGCCACTCTGAGGACAAGCGAGGGGAAAAAGACGCAGAGATGGACAGACAGATAGTGAGGGTGATGAAGGGCGTGACAGAGATGTGCCGTCTGCTTCTAAGATAACAGATCATCGTGGCGACCCGCCTGTCAGTCAATCTGTCAGTCACGTCCACTCCTGGCCTCATAACAGCGCTTGGCCTCACGTGGACACACACAATGGCTCTTCTGTGTGTGTATATGTGTCCCAAACCACAGCACCATTAGCAGGTACTCTGGCCCAACTGAGGACCCACACTGCCCCTTAACCCTCCATCTATGAGTGACACTGGAGCCCTGATGGCTCCCCAACCCCCCAAAGACTGCATGGCGACACAGGACCCCCCCAGGATTAGCAATATGTTAGGGTTTAGTAGACATCGTGCTTATGAAGTTGAGTTTTTCTGGATTCTACTTAAGAAAATACTGAATTCTCTAGAAAAACTTAAATGACTGATTTTAGTCACCAAACAGTAAGAGCGAATTATCACCTGATGTTGTTTTAATTAAACAAGTGACTATAGGAAACAAGTAGGTCAAACCTGAGTATAACAGAGTGTTTACATGTGCAAAGCAACATTTCTCTGTGTTGGTGCCATAAATAATAAAAATAGAGAAAGAATGAATATGCTGGAAAAAAAACGGCCATGCATTTGTTTAAAAATGTTTTAAGGAGATAAACTCAGGCCAAATTCAATAATGACTCCTGAATGTGTGTATGTGTGTGTGTGTGTGTGTGTGTGTGTGTGTGTGTGTGTGTGTGTATCGGGGGGAGTTAAAGCAGAGATGAAAGGCCGGCCATTGCCTGCTGATGACTGATAGCACTCAGCAGGGCTTTAGCTGATGTCTGCCTGATAACACAGAGGACGGCTCACACTGCAAGTTGAGGGGAACCTCAGACCGGCCAATCAGCCGCCGGCGTTCAGATACATAAATTACCAAGAACAACACGTGTATGTGTTTGTACAAAGTCATACATGCATAAGATACAGTGACAAAAGTGGTACACTATCAGCAAACAGTGGGCGAGGAGGAGGGACGTACTGTAGTCGCCTTGTACTGCAGTAATCCTGAAGTATTATTTTCTTGTACTACAGCAGCTCACCGTGCACTGTAGCTCTTCAACCAAGACCAACAGCCACAGGCAACAAGTGAGAGCTGAACCGTCAGTTTAAAGGCCTCAGTGTGGTGAAAACTTGGCTGTGGAGCAGGATCAGCTTTATTGCCACACAACAAGTGACATTGGGCAATTCTGCAATAACTTGCAACACATTGAGTAAATGGTTCCGACTGTTTCTCACTTTCTGATTAAAAACAAACTGCAAAATCTGGACTATGTCTGAAACAGAGACGTGGGGGCTGCGTACGACACTTCCTTGCCACTGTACGCTGTGATAGCCAGATGTGTGCAGGTGAGGAGGTCACGAGATTCTTTTAATGTGACATCATGTCATACGATCTACTGTCTGTTTCACGCATTCTGAGCTCTTTAAACACAGACTAACATTTTAGGTAATGTGCTTATTTGCTTTCTTGTCAAGAAGCTTTGATTGTCGACCTGGCAAGTGACAACAAGTCACTACTCCCATCCCAGAAATAGTCTGACACATAATCCTGGTAAAACAACACATTTTCTCAGACGACTTGGTCCGTCCCACATTTCCAGTCAAATTCTAATGCAAACAACTTTATTGTCCACCATCGTTGGAACAAGGGCAGATTTTGAAAATGAATTCTTCAGAGTCAGGTATTCAAAGTGGGACAATACTGACCATCAGAACAGTTTCTATATAAAACCCTGTGTGAGCTGAGTTCTACTTGATTTGATGTTGTTATTGGTTTTTATATGTATGTTGGTGCACGTTAGAAGGTTTTATAAACACAGAAAAGCCTCATTCATTCTCATCCCCTAAGAAAAAGACCTCTACGGCCTGACTGGTGAGTCGAGAGGTTGTGCTGGGTGTGTGTCTGTGTTCGGGGTCGGGGTCAGGGGTCAAAGAGCACATGTTCCAGGAAAGAGTCGTCCCCTAACATTTTGTAGGCTGGTTTTAACAGCCGGGTCGGGCCAAGACAGTGTGACAACAGGGATGTCTGTAAAAACAAACCCTCCACACCCCCATCGAGGAACCCCCACTTCATGTTTCATTACAAGTTTCTAGTAAATCCTCAGAAACCAGTAAAGAGCTACGTAACAAACACTTCCCAGCACATGCACGACTAAGTATAAGTTGTATTTTAAGCACCACATTTAAATATTAATGATTAAAAATCGCACCATCATTGTTAAGAATCCACAATTTACATCTCACCTCAAAACCAAAAACGTGCATTTTAAAGTTCTGTCCTAGTTACAAACCTTTCACAACTCTCCGATAAGAAACACCAAGCAAAGCTCAATCATCAGCTTTACAAATATCACTATCAGCACTAAGAGGTCATTTTATCCAATCCTATCAGTGGAGAACCTAAAGCAGAAATTACACATCAAGGTGCAGAGAACAAACAGGGGCAGACGGAAAGACACTCAACTACAGCTGATAAGGCAATGTCACGAGACGAGCTGTCGTAAAGGACGTGAAAAGGTTTGTGCTTACCAGACAGACGCAGGTGATACAGGGGTTGTCGGTTATGTTGGGGATGTGCAGCACCTCTCCTTCATTGTCACAGCTGGCCTCAGTACCTGTTAGGAACATGGAGACACTTGAACCTTCACACCTGATCTCCACGTTAGACAAACTGGGAGCTAAAGGCAGGTGAATCATGACCAGAGGATCCACTGTTATTTAATCCTACACGACATAATGGTCACATGTGACAGCTTTAAAGAGAGTTTTAGATTCTTTCAGCTCATTGTTTTGATTTTATGACCTGGACATTTACTGCTGTGGTCCAGTCTCACTGTCTCCAAATGAATGTGTATTTACAAGCAACTGTTGTTAACGTGTTTGACAATTCTTTAGGGCGATTACAATGCATGATCCAGCTTGTTTCACTGCCCCCTAGTGGCCACATCATCAGCTGTTGCTGCTTTAAAGATGTTTTTGGTTTCCAGTGGAAGGAGCCTGATGACCCCTGACGCTGCAGAAATGTAATAATATATTTTTATTGTAGATATTAATGAATACAACCTAAATAAAGACACGAGAATGCAGCTTATAAAACATGCATTGCTACAGTAATAGAGTAATATCACCCTAACCACATATTGGTCAAGCTTCATTCTTGGGTGTGTTCAAAGGCAAATCCAAGCTATCCTCCATTCCAGTTTGTCTGTGCAGGTAAAAAACACTGACATTTGAGCTGAGGCCTTTAAAACGCGAGTCAGACAGTTCGTTAGGAGCTCCAGTGTAATCTGAACCAACTACAGGAAACCACCCCGAACACGAGGGTTTATGGGTCGAAACAGACAGATGTCAACATCTCGCAGCCTGCAGTTCCTCCCACAGAAACACGGGTGGGACTGATGCTCAGCTGTTTGTTCATGTGTCCGTTGTGTTTTGACTGTCTAAAATGAAAACTTCCTTCCCAGTAGGAACGTATTGTCATGAGTTGAGGCGCGGTCGTTGGAGGTGAAGGTGAATCCTCACCCCTGACTGTTTGAGTGTCAAACTACTTCCTGTTTCTCCTCATGTCTCCTCCAGCTGATCAGAAGGAACCACTCACACTGTCGGAGCAGGAAACACCTTTATTTTCAGGATTAAACTCAAGACACTGTAATGATGCTTCTTTATTCTGCACTTTTTGTCCAGATTTACTTGTTCTTCTATTATAATGTTTATGTTTGGTACATTTTCTGTTTTTTTCATCCTCCTCAGTCAGAATCATTTAAAGTTTATCTCTCAGGTTAAACCTGTTTCTGCACCAGCACAGCAGGTTTTACACAGATAATTGTAGAAATCTTGCAGCTCAAACACTGAATCGATGGCTAAGACCATTTTTGAACAATCCCTGGTTAATCTGGTGTGTGACTGACCTTTCACCTGTTTACTGTTTGGTTTGTTGTAATGTTGATGATTCAGGAATCGACCGGTTGCAGTCTTCCTCACCTGAAAGCTGTGTACACGGGAATCTAATCAGCATGGTTTGTAAAGCCTTTCCACTTGCTGGACAACCTGTGTACAGTAGCGACCAAGCACTACATCCAACGACCGTTGTTGGCACATTTCTGAACCATGTAGAGACTCGGAAGCAATCGCCACTACAGCAGCTCAGTCCTGCTCGAGAGCTGGAAACGTTCAAATATCAGCAGGTGGCGCCTTTAACTCAGGGAGACAAATTTAAGACATTAAAATCGAAGTCTCAGCTGGAGATGAGAAGATGCTTTTGTGTAACTATGTTTGAATCACGGCTCCTTGTTTCAAACATTTGTATGAATTTCATTGGTAAATATTCCACCATTATCGTTGAGCTAATTATGGGCCGTGCAAAACTTAGTTAAACAACAATGAATCCTTCTAAGCAGCGAGCTGTGCTGTCTCTGCTTGTCTCCTGGGCAAAAAACCAGCCTGTGGATTTGGGCAGAGACAAATCCTGCCGACTCCACCACCACTGTAAAATTTACAACCTTCAACTGGCAGGGTTGTAAGCGGTGGGGGGTGGGTGGGGTTGGTGGGGGTTCGGTCTCTGAGGCCTCATCCTCAGTCTGACAAAATACCTTCCTCTCCTGCTTTTCAGCGTTTGCCTCATATCCATATTTCAAGTTATCAATTTAGAAAGAGAAATGACAAATTGCTCCAACTCATAATTGAAACCTCAGCTTTAAATTTACTCTCACACTGAAATGAAAGAAGGTTTTAAAACTGGGACTTTTCCTCACAGATCTATTTAGTCGCCTATATATTTACTTCCATTTAAATTCTAGTTCAGAGTCGACGAAATACCTGAATTTGTTACTTTTTGCAAAGTCGCCAATTCGTTTCTAATGTAGATTTATGTTTCACTGAACAAGGGTACTGTTATTAATAATTAACACATATCTAATGTGAATAGCTTCATCCACGGTTTATAGTCTGATGCACAACTCAGATTCAGTAAAGTGCAATCAGGGAAAACCGGGGATGACATGCAACAAATGTCCTGCAGACTTCAATCAGTAACGCTGGTGGCTACGAGCTCCATTGACACAGGCCTGAAGGAAACATGATGAGCTCCGAACCTGCTCCACCTGCTGCGGACACATTCAACGTCCGACTACAAGACCACAGACAGCCCAGAACCCTTTAGTCTGTGGTTCAGCAGACAATAGACATGATGCAGAGAATATCTGGGATGAGGTGGAGGAGTCTGATCTGCTGGGATCCAATAGAAGCAGCTGAGACAGAAGGGTTGTTGGTTCTCAGAGGTTTACTACATTACTTTGTGTCAAACGGATACATGTTAGACTATGGAGAACCATGTGGTATGGGTTTGTCCCTCATCTGATTCCCATCTCCCTGTTTGCTTCAGGACACCAGATAACAGCCAAGAAGGGGAACCTTTAAGTTAAAGGATGTATTTCTACCACAGCTAGAAACGGACGAACAAACATAGAACTAGGTTTGTTTCTTTACATATTGAGATGTATTAAGATAAAAGCTGATAAGAAAGTGAAGCTTCTGTTTTGAATGCAGCTCTGGAAAAGATTTCCCCTTTTTGTTAATGAGATTATCCTGAAACACCACTGCCGTCGTCATGGTAACCCTCCAGATGACCCCTGGAGGGACCAAAACCAAATAAATACTCCAATAAATAACATAATCAAATGTATCTAATCTAATCCCGTTTCCTCATCGTGCCGGAGGAGACAGGTCAGGGCAGCCGCACTCCCCCGTCCCTCACGCTGCTGTTTACCCAGCGAATAGACGCCTGTGGCGGCGGAGCCCTGTCTGCGCGCACCAGCACCAGCACCAGCACCACATCCACATTTCATTCATCCCTTCTCTTATTATTCTCATTTCTCCACAGCGCTGCAGGGCAAACAAATGATAGCCTATGATGCAATGCGGCTGTCAGAATAGCACGTTTATACCGGGAGACAGAGGCTGGACGGAGGGTTGGAGATGGTAACATAGAGCTGGTTAAGAGAAGTGATTTACACTTTACAGCCTCAAAGTGGGCTGATTCTAACTTCTAGTGACACAAGAAACAGCTGAAGTAAAGATCTGTTATAATATAACCCAGATCCAAATCCATAAACTGATAGAAATGATTTATATCAACCCGGGTCATCAGGATTCAATAATAATAATAAACTATTATTATTATAAATGATTTATATCAACCCGGGTCATCAGGATTTAATAATAATAATAATAAACTATTATTATTATAAGAAATGATTTATATCAACCCGGGTCATCAGGATTTAATAATAATAATAATAAACTATTATTATTATAAGAAATGATTTATATCAACCCGGGTCATCAGGATTCAATAATAATAATAAACTATTATTATTATTATAAATGATTTATATCAATCAGGATTTAACTCAGGAAGAATCTTAAGATGACGAGATTTGCTGTAAAAGCCACTGGGTGCATTTCAGTGGGTTTCTCTCCACTTCAACCCTGTTTCTACCAGTTCCCCATGGGGTGGTACCGGGGTGACCCAGGTTCAACTGAAACCGAATAATGAGACTTTCTAACAACACAAACGATGAGATGCTTCTTTTGTGCAGCCTTGTTGTCTTGTCTCCAGGAGGAAAGATGTCAAAGAAATGCAGAGTGAAACATTTAACTGCTTCTTCCGCATACAGTTCATCAAAGCGTGAATCAAACTGCAGGTTGATGAGCTCCTCACCACCACAAACTTGTTCTTCAGAACAGAAACACTAAAGTGACCTAGATGTTGGTGCTGGAGTACAAACACACTGAAGGCTCACGGAGACGCACAAACAGACTAAATAACCGGGGTTTGGGTAGATTTTACGCACGGTGGGTGTTGTGTCGTGTTATTAAGAAGCCATATGATGCCTTTAATCTTACCTGTAATTAGCGGAGAGGAGGATCGTGGCGTTTGGAGCAGCAACAAGAAGCAGAATAAAAACCTACAGGTGGACCAGGAGCAAGGGTTCAAGCAGCGGAGCAACATCTTCGAGGTGTCCAGGAAACAGTATCAGAGAGTTTTTGAGGAATAAATAAATAAAATCAATCCGAAGGAAAACAGGATCAGGTGAAGCAGCTCCACGTCCAGCAGACTTCTGTTCTTTATTCCAGGAGAGAAAACCTGCTCAGTTTGAGCTGAAATGCAAAGCGACAATCAGCCAGACGCGCGGTGATTACTGCGACATTAAAATGACAAAGACGCGCCGACAGACAGGAGACAGCGCGGCTGCTCATGTTGAGTCCGGACAATTCAAATCATAAAATGAAAATCACTCTCAGTTCCCACAGACACGAGGATCCAGCGAGGAGCAGCGGAGCTGTGGATGGTTTGTAGATGGACTTTGAACTAATCTGACAGTGAGAAGCGTCCGGACCAAAAGTACCTGAGGTGACTGAAGCTCGGAAAAAGAAACATGCTGCTTTCTAAGAGACTTAAAACGTCCTGAACTCTCTGACAACGAGTCAATAAGTCAGGTTTTTCCGAGCAGAGTCTCAATTAGCTCCGAATCCAACGGTCCGTTTGCTCCATGGATGCTCGGGGAGGACTGTCCACACGGGGAAATGACTGCAGCTCGTCTCTCTCACACTCTCTGTCTCTGAGCAGCGTAAAAAGTCGACCTGCCTCTCGTCCTCGTCTGGTATTAAAGCGGACCTCTGGTGTCAGAGCGCACCACAGAGCCAGAAAGTCCTGCCTCCTGTGGAACGCGGGACCTCCTCCTGCCTCCAGACCTTTCCAAAACCACCTCCAGACCCCCTCTGGTCCTCCGCTTTGGGTCTTTGCGGACTTCTCCTAAGTCCTCCTCCAAACCTCCAAAACCCTCCAGACCTCTTTCTCAATCACATCTAATCCGCTCAGATCTGCGTCTGTGAAAAACAAGTCAGGAGAAACTTGAACAAACTACTTCTTAAATATAGTCTGAGACATTTTCACGGTTTAACTCTTAAAAAGAAAAAAAAAATCTACAGAATGAGTTGATATTTTGAACTTTGACCTTTGTGTTTATCTTGCACAAATCCAGCTCCATGAACAAATGCTTCTCCACCTGTTGTGGTAGAACTTGACTAACTGACCTGAGCCCAGTCTGGAACACGGACGGTGAGTCTGTCCGGCACCACAGATGGACGTCTGGATAAACGGGAGTAAATCCTCAGCTCCTGGTAAAAAGCCTGAAGTCAGAGTTCATCACGTGGAATCTTATGTTCAGATATTACACGAGGCCGCTTCTTCTGCCGTCCACATACTTTTGGCCATGTTGTGTGTTTTCAGTCACTGCAACCCTCTCTCTGGGGCAAAATGAATCCGTGTGGTTGTTAAAGTGCAGACCCATTTGGGGCTCTTGAAAGGGTCAAAGGTGAACGGTTCTCAAACTGGGGTCTGGGGTAATCTCTGAGGGACAGTAATGAGACTGTGACAGGACCTAAAGTCAGTGAAGAAAGATGTTGTGGTTGTTGTTGTTCATCCGGAAGAAACAATTCCTCAGATTCCTCCAGCAGAAGCTTCTAAACCGTAACCAAAAAGCCTCATATGAGGTTTCATTGAACAAAGTCATCATCAAACTGCTGCAGCTGTTTCACCCAAACATGGAAAAAAAGCTTCTGCTTCTCAAACCATTTAAAGTTTTTAGTATTATGTTCCTATAAATCTGCAGCATGGAGTCGTCTTATGTGACAGATGAGGTGGGCAGCCTGACAGTGTGTGTGTGTGTGTGTGTGTGTGTGTGTGTGTGTGTGTGTGTGTGTGTGTGTGTCTGGCCTCTTTAAAGTGAAGCTCATCAGAAGCTCAGGCGGGAGGAGAAGAGAAAAGCGTCTTCAAAGAAATAATTAGGACCCACCCAGCAGCTTTTAACTGAGCGTCAGCCGCTGCTCAAACCAGGAGAGTGTGTGTGTGTGTGTGTGTGTGTCGAGAGGACGGAGGGAAACATGGCAGACAGTGTGTGACGGTGTGACAGAGAAGAGAAAGAGATTAATAGAAAGAGTGGGTGATAAAGAGAGAAAAACTGTGGTTCAAAGAGCAAGTGTGTGTGTGTGTGAGGCTGAATTTCAGTAATATTAACCACTAGATGGCAACAGAGAGAAGAGAGGGGTGACCCGGTGTGACTGCAGACACTCTGTAATAACACACACACACACACACGTGCACACCAGCGCTTTGGTTAAGGACACTACAGGAACACGTTGCTGCTGCAGGGACTCAAACCTGTGACATTCAAACGTTAAAAAAAGTTAATTGTTAATCTGCAGACAGACTCAGGAGGGAAGTAACGATTCTCCAAGTCCACGGTTAGGTTCATCGATTTCTGACACAGTGTTAAAGTCTGAGCACAAATGATCGATCGTCCTCCAACAAGAAATCTTAGATTTCCAGAGTGAAGCATTGAATTTGGGGGCATCAAGTGTGAGACTACACCACAAGAGAGGTGGGGCGTCTCCAACAAGTGCCATGGTTTAGGTCTCGTTAAGGTGCTGCTGCTGATGTGACGGCACATTTTCATTAGCTGGTTTCCCCGGTTTGCACAAAAACAAGACGTCAGCTGTGTGTCGCTTGTTCAACATGTCCACCCGACATCGGTCACAGTGCAGAAGCTGAATGAACAGATGAGCTTGGAGGTGGGAAACGATATCTCTGTGCTGAGTTCTTGCAGACTGACAGCTTGGAGAAGTGAGGAAGGATAGAAAGCGACCTATGAGAAGATCACAACATTGAATGGAAAGAATCCAGCAGATCAGTTACAACTTATGAGTTTCACTGTCAGTGAGTCTGACAGTTTAAGTATTGATGCTTTATATCGTGCAGCTGTTCAAGAGACTGAGCTCCTGAATCAGACAGAAGCATCAGCCCGGAGGGTGGAACTCCGCTATAAAACCACAAATCCTGTCATGTAATTGTTTGGATTTTACAAACTTGTAACTGCAGATATTTTGGAGGTTTATGGAGCTTTTTAATGAACTGTACTTTTCACAACAGACGAACACCCTGGAAACATACATAACAACTGTAAATAGGTGAGATCAAGCGTTTGGATGCAGTATGTAAAGAAGAGCTTTTCATGTCTCTTTCAGGGTGGGGGACAATTTGTGTGGGGGTCTGGGGTTTATCACACTCCATACTCTATTAGTTTTACAAGCTTCTCACGAGGAAGTTGGGCAGCGAGTTCATCTCTTGGCGAATATCGATGTCAGACAGAAGCCAAGTATGTAAAGAAAGTCTGGATTCAGGAAGGGAGAAAGAAATGCTGTTCATACAGGTTTCATCGGCCCAGAGGTCATGAAACTCACTCAGCACAGAACTGACTTTGCAAAACGTCAGCTCGAGAACAAAAAGAAAAAACGGTGGAACAGCAGTTGTGGGGAGGGTTTTTCCCTCCATGACCGCAGCAGAGTTCAGTTTTCATCTACCTGCTGCATCTTACCTGCTGCTCTGAAGCAGAACATGAACACACACCAGAGATCCTCCTCCTACACAGAAACAGTTTCACCTACCACACTGCTGGATTCAGTGGAGGATGTTTACCTGTTTATGTGTCCTAAACTAAGCTGTCATTTAACCTACAGTATTTCAAAGATAATTTAGCTGCCACTGTAAACACAGCGGTGGATCTGGTGTACAGACGTGTAGTGAAGAAAGGAGGAGTGAAGGAGTTTGCATGCTCTCCCTGTGCCTGTGTGGGTTTAAGCCTGAAGGGATGAGGGTTAATTGGGGACTTTAAATCGCCCGTAGGTGTGAATGGTTGTCTGTCTCTGAGTCTGTGCTGTGACAGACCTGTCCAGCATGTGCCCCGCCTTTCTTCACTGCTCCTCTGTGACCCTCTGGATGGAGGATAGAGGAAGAGGAAATGGCTACCAGCATGATGTAAGTCAAAGTGTGTCTGCTTTGTGCTGATTTGACGGTCATACGGTTTGATTATGTCCATTAATGTTGTGTCTTGCTCGTGTCAGATATGTTGAGATTTGTCCTAAGTTCTCAGGTTTTCTGTGACTTTCTGTGTGTTGCCCTCCGTAGCTGTTCTCTGGCCTTTCATAGCTTTCTACTGTAAATCTGTCTACATGGTTCGCACTTCCTCTGGCTCACACGAGAATGTCTGATTTAACAAAGTGCTACTAAAAAATAAATAATAATAAATGGTGCATCATCTAATTGTGTTACTTAAGAAACAAGAGAAGCAGAAAACCAGATCTAAAATCCACAGTTTTTTCTCTATTTGCACGTAACACAAAAAGATATGCTCACTTAGGCAAACGAGAACATGATGGAGCTGTGTTACTAAGAGAAGAAAATATAATTTGTGGTAATTTTACCCTGGAATCAAAACACGGGATCAGTACTGTTCACACAAAAAAGAAACCTGAGCCACTTAAGTTCCCCCGTGGCAGAGGTGAAACGTTGCTGACGTTTCAAATCTGCACTGAGAGTAAAATGATGCGGCAATTATCTAATCCGGTTTGTTTACGCCCTAAACCCTGAGAGACAGAAATAAGCTCCGAAATAAAACCCACACAGAGCTGGTTGATCCTCGACGTCTAAATCCAAATGGAGCTTTTATTGCACTCTATCCAAACTGCTGCGGCACGGTTACACTTTGATTGTTCAACTATTGTTGTTTGATGTTTTAACAGTTGGGTGTGTGTGCTGCCATGTTTGCTGCTTTACTGGACCGAGGCGTGAAAGAGGGAAGAAATTACTAAAGGACAAAAAAACAAAATCTGGAAAAGGGTTTAAAGACTGAAATACAGAAACACAAACCAGAGACAGAATCCGAGAAGTAAAAGAAGAAAGAGGAAAACAAGCATTTGTTTTATGAGAAAAGTAAAACGGGACAATGGAAGAGAAACGACCCAGGACGTCCACTGAATGTGGCTGTTTTGTGTTTCTATCGCGGTTCAAATGTCCACTGATGAACTCACTCGAGTGTCACAGTCTCTGCACTGTTCAGAACCAACAACGAGCAGAAGTCATCGTTTTAGAATCTAAAGAAAAAACAACTAAAATGTGTAAACTAATAAAAATGCACAGTGTCTACTCGGCGTGAGGGGGAGGAAACCACAGCAATTTGTCCAGTGACAGTTTTTTATTTAGCATTTAATAGTCAGAAGTGAATTTCATGCTTCAGAGGCGCGAGCTTCATCAGCCATCGTTAGTATCCACAGCAACACACCAAGCTGGGCTTTGTACAATCAGATGCTTATTTTATATTCAAAACCAAAGTCCAAACATCTCCATCAGCTCCTGATGTTTCTGGTCCTTGGATGCAGGGACTCTTTTCAAGGCTGGAAATATGAGCATATGAGATTGAAAAATGTTCCAGACTTCCAGGAAAAGTTCCTGTGGGTGGTTAAGGGGGCAATGGCACACAGAAATAGGAAAGAAAACACGGAGAGAGGCTGGTAATTCTGGGAGAGTTGATAGATTGAGGTGTGGAGCAGTGGGAAGCAGAGGAAAATGGGGAGAGAAAGGAAGCACAAGGTGAAAGTTAAAAGAGACGATGAAAGAAGAAAATAGAGACCATATGAAAGAGACAGGGAATGTAGAAGAAAGATAAAGATACTAATGAGAAAGGTAAGACTAAAAGTCAAACCAAAGGAGGAAAAGCATTTGAAGTGAAGGGAGAGGAAACAATGAAAAAACCTCAATTAATAAACGATGAAGGGAAAGATGACACAGCCGGGAATAAACAGGACAGAAGATAAAGACAAAAACTAAGAACACGAGACGAGACGTGGAATTTGTTAAACACCAGAGAGGGGAGGATAGAAACAAATATGAGCTAAGAGAGTGAAACCTTTGACTGATTGAGAAAGACAAACAGTGAAATTGAGAGAGAAAAGTGCTTTTGTGGTTGCGAAACTCTATCTGCAGAGCTGCTAAATGTACACACGGTGAGAGCCGCTGCCAAATTAAACAGCAGCGGCTCTACTTTAGCACCGTTACCCAATCTGCAGCAGACGTCGCCTCCAGAGCCCAGAAGAAAAAACAGAAACAAGCAATCACTTCAAAAGCCATCAGACCGAGTCCTGTTCAGCGAGGTGACAAGTGTTAGGTTGGTTTCCACACTTGGTCCACAACAGAGAAATATAAGAATTGAGCTGCGTTTGAGTGATGGCAGAAAGTCAGAAATTTAGACGTTTGCTACTGTGGAAAAAAAAAGGTCATTGATGTTGGAATTCAAAGAGTGAAAGTGTGGAAACACGTCGCCACTCCACCGTGTTTATGTGATGTCAGGCCACCACGTTGGTCGACGCGGCCGCTGCAGCGACTTGACGTTGACATTGTGTGAGAAGCTTCATAACTCTTGTTTTCTGTGCAGTAAAGTACATTTCTGTATAGTGGTGATGTATAAGGTCTGATTGAAGCCATGTGTTAATTCAGCAGGCAGGGAATGCGTCGATGGAGTTTCTATCTTGTCACTGGTGTTGTCTACAGATTTCTGCAGCTCTGCCGCCTTCATACTCAGTCACAAACCCTCACCTCAACTAAAACAGCCCTTTTGCAGCAGGTGAGAACGTGTCTGACATAGAGAATCTCCTGCTGTCTGCTGCATGTGTGAAAGGAAACCTGTGCACGGTGTCCAGACCTGATTCTCCTGATACTGTCCAGGGTTCAAATGAGGAAACAGCTTATGGAAGAATCTGAATTCTCATAATCTGTAAACACATATTAGCTCATGGAGGTTGTATTATGGCTTTGTCTTTTTGTAGTTCTGTCTTTTTGTGGCTCTGTCTTTTTGTGGCTCTGTCTTTTCGTAGCTCTGTCTTTTTGTAGCTGTCTTTTTGTAGTTCTGTCTTTTTGTAGCTCTGTCTTTTTGTGGCTCTGTCTTTTTGTAGCTGTCTTTTTGTAGCTGTCTTTTTGTGGCTCTGTCTTTTTGTGGCTCTGTCTTTTTGTTGCTGTCTTTTTGTAGTTCTGTCTTTTTGTGGCTCTGTCTTTTTGTAGCTCTGTCTTTTTGTGGCTCTGTCTTTTTGTTGCTGTCTTTTTGTAGTTCTGTCTTTTTGTGGCTCTGTCTTTTTGTAGTTCTGTCTTTTTGTAGCTCTGTCTTTTTGTAGCTCTGTCTTTTTGTAGCTCTGTCTTTTTGTGGCTCTGTCTTTTTGTAGCTGTCTTTTTGTAGCTCTGTCTTGTTGTGGCTCTGACTTTTTGTAGCTGTCTTTTTGTGGCTCTGTCTTTTTGTGGCTCTGTCTTTTTGTTGCTGTCTTTTTGTTGCTGTCTTTTTGTAGTTCTGTCTTTTTGTGGCTCTGTCTTTTTGTAGCTGTCTTTTTGTAGCTCTGTCTTGTTGTGGCTCTGACTTTTTGTAGCTGTCTTTTTGTGGCTCTGTCTTTTTGTGGCTCTGTCTTTTTGTTGCTGTCTTTTTGTTGCTGTCTTTTTGTAGTTCTGTCTTTTTGTGGCTCTGTCTTTTTGTAGCTGTCTTTTTGTAGCTGTCTTTTTGTGGCTCTGTCTTTTTGTAGCTCCATCCATCAGTTTCTCTGACAGTGAACTTCAAC
Source organism: Anabas testudineus (assembly GCF_900324465.2). Classification (NCBI taxonomy): domain Eukaryota; kingdom Metazoa; phylum Chordata; class Actinopteri; order Anabantiformes; family Anabantidae; genus Anabas; species Anabas testudineus. The sequence continues at coordinate 2,328,894 of NC_046625.1, forward strand.
TTTAGAGTCAGTCGTTGATGTCTGGGAGCACTGTAACATCACTAAACAAGTCGGACGGGTCTGGAAACATGAGTAGTCAGATGAACAGACAGGTTGTAAACAAGCCAACAGCCACTTGGTTTGGACACAAAACCTACATGGACCTTTACAACAGATAGTTCTCTTTTCATTAAACTGACCTGGGGGTTTGTTTACCACTTGTTTCTTCTCTCCCCTGCAACGTTTCCATGTTCCAGATCTTAGAAACTTACGTCAATATGTTATTAATTTCAGTAAGAACTATGGCAACAGCTCAAATAAACCAGAATTACACAGTGTTACAGTTACACTGTAATAGTTAAATACCTACACCACAGTACATGTCAGGTGTTGATGAACACTTACAGTTCCCACTGGTCTAATACTCACAGCTTCAGCATTAGTGCAGAGGGGGACAACCCAACGCAGAACTCAGGGGACATTTACTTTCACTCTGGAGGCTGTTTCAACAGGCAGATGACGTCTTCCGTTAGAAACCAGCAGGTAATTTGTCTGTTTGAATAATAATTTCAGAGAATAATATATCACTCAGCTCATTATTATCAGAACAAAAACAGACCACACACTGTGTTTTAACAACCATTAAACAAAGTGACTTCTTGGGTTATTTGTTGTAGTTTACTTTTATTACTAAATAGTTCACAAATAATGTTTTATTTTATATTTATTTCATTTTCAAATATTTCAGTTGAGTGTCTTCTTCAGGCTGCACACCAAATTATCTTCTTCAGGAACGTTGATCTGTGGCTATAAAAAGAGACTGAGACACCTGAAGAGCTAATGCAAACATTCAACATATTCTGAGAGAGTAATATCGAGTACCTCGAGTCCGGTCTCTAACATAACACCAAGGATGAGCTGAAGTTGTATATCAAAGAAGTAAAAACACACCCACAGTAGATCAGGTCGCAGATGATCAGGATTGTCAGTTAAGCTGGCACAGGATCTATGGCTGAAGTCTATTAGCGTCAAGTTTGGCTGAAATACAGTTGAAATCAACAAGTGTGTGTGTTAAAAGCATTTCATACAGTGTAAGGTTGGAATTCCACATCTTCAATCTCACAGTTTTACAACCTGTCAACATAAGTGTGTATATTTGTGACCAGAATTCATTTTGGTCAGTTTTAGCAAATATGTAATGATGAATTCATCTTGGAAGAAAACTCAAACACTAGATGTATTTTTGTCTTTTCCAGATTATGATAATAAACTATTTCACAATCTGCAAAAAACTACAAATCTGAACCAATAATCTGATTTAAAACTGTAATACAGAGGTAAATTTCTACCTGTGCTTTAATCAAGTTTGGTATCTTCATCTAACCATGCAGATGGGCGTTTTTGTAGAAAGACATGTCACCACTTAACATTTTAAATGCCACTTTTCAAAGCTGTGTGCCACAAACCAAATTTGTGTTGGGACGATGGCAGAAATCCCAGCAGCAGCGTGAATATGATGTTTCTGCCCAAACACCCAAACTAGATTTAGTTTGATTTACTTCTCAACAAATATTCAACAAAGAAGAGACAAACACATTTTTCCCAAAAGCTAAATTTGTCTACACACAGAAGAAGAACAACTTAATCCTGAAGACAGTCTGGAAAAAGAATCTGTAAATATCACTACGTTCGATCCTACCATTTTATATTCACACAAATCAAAGAGAAACTACCTTTCTGCATAGCTAGATACCGCCACAAATAAGAAAACATGTTTGGATCTGATCATTTGAGGGAACTGGTCTTTTGACATCATTTCGTACCTTTTAGTTACATTTTATTCTGAAACGTGTTTATTTGGTTTTTATTCGCTCCTCCTCTGGCACCGATAATCAACATTACAAAAACATATCTTATCAAATTGGATTATATGTTGCTGATGTTTGAGTTTTATAAACTTTCATAACTTCTTGAAGATGTTCAGAAAAGACCGCAGGTGATAAACTGGCCCTGGAGCCACCCGCCTTTTTCCAGCAACGCCCAGTTGGTTTCCACCATAAAAAAACAGTCTCAGGTTCGAGCCCGCAGCACCAAGTATGCGTCCATCAGCAGCCGCGTGTCCTTGAGTGTCCCAGACTTAAAAAACAAAAATGACTGGAGGAGGTCAGAGGGGGTAGTGGTGGCAGCTGTAGGATGTGGCCTTGATTTACCCGGAAGGAGCGGGGCGGCTGGACGAGGCGGGCGGTTTATTCTTAGCGGCAAGACGGGGGAGGCTCCGACAAGGCCCGGTGCCACACGAGGGGGCGAGAGGGCTGGCCTGACATCACGTCCAGAAGTGTGCGTGGGCCTGGGGAGGGGTGGTTTGGGGCCCGACTGGGATTAGGGAGTCACAGGGTTGTGGGTTGAACTGCTGCTGAGGCTAGACGACAAAGAGGAGGAGGAAGGAGTCAGCAAGATGTTCGAGGTGGAGGGGAGGAGGACTTCGCCTTCGTCCCCGCTCTCCGTGGGCTCAGACCTCACCACAGTCGCTAAGTGCACACTCAACAAAACTACGGGTCCTGGATGTAGTGTGGTTCAGAAGCAGCAGTGTGTGTGAGAGGATCAGCTCTGACTAGGTGATTTGAACACGCATCTAGGAGGAAACTGCTTTGCTTCAGAGATATGTGGCCTCGATCAACTATATTTACATGTAAATATATGTTTAGACTGCATATGTAAATACAGTACATGTATGCGCGTGGTGTCGAGTGATGTGGCTGTGTATATTTTGACATGTACACTGTATATACATGTGTGAACCCCTGTATGTGTATATGCTGTTTAGACATATGTCATGTGATTTGTTTAGGAACATGTCTGCATCCATATCATGTGAGCTTAGTGCACTGCTCCTGTCAACCATCTCCGGCCTCGGCTGCCTCCTTCTTCTTCTCTTTCACTTTTAGTGAAGACTTCCTGGACACTTTCTTGTCCCCCGACTCCTTGCTGGCCTCCTTCTCTTCCTTATTTTTGTCCCTCTCTTTCTTCTCCTTTGATGACTCTTTCTTCTCCTTGGAGGAAGAAGATTCCTTCTTGGACTCCTTCTTTGACTCCTCTTTGCTTGAATCCTTCTTTGACTCCTTCTTCTCCTTGGAGGATGACTCCTTCTTTGCCCTACTGATGGACTCTTCTGTGTCTCCTGCTTCTTCTTTCACTGAGGCTTCTGATGGTTCCTTGGAAACCTCTTTTTTATCTTTTGAGTCCTTATCTGAATGAGGAAAGAGAAAGAACCGTCATTAATACACATTTACATCGATACACAATTATCTTCCATATCCTTTTGGCTTTGATACTACTACTACTTGTAACTGATAACTTTACATATATCTAAGTATGAAACATTCACACGTTCTTCATCGTCTGGCTTTGCGTGGACTCAGCCAGTCTCCCAGAAACAGAATGCAGTGTTGAAGTGTTGAAATGTTGTGGTCACGATGTTAACGAGCAACAGGCTGTCTTTAACTAAGTCTTTAACAAAGTACAGCATCAGATGGGCCGTCACATTACCAGTCCGTCCATCAGCACTGAATGAGGATTAACTGACGTTTGCACAGTCAGCTGTGTTTTGTTCCTTAACAGACTGACAGTACTCTGTGCAGCTCTCAGGGGTCTTTAGCATCCAGACAAATTGACAGACAACAGCACCTGTTGCATGACAAAGGACCCCCACTTAACCAAAATACCCCCCTTTCTCTCTCTCACACACACACACACACACACACACTCTGCAGCCCCGCCTTCTCCAGATTGGACTGGCTGTCTGATAAGACGATAACAAGACTGTTCTCTGCTAACAATGAGAAGCACTTCTTATCTCTGTGAGAAAGCAGAGGGTTTAGAGAGTGGAGACTACGGCCTGGTATCTCACTGTATGTGTGTGTATGTGTGTGTGTGTGTGTGAGAGGAGGCTGTAGACCAAGAACAGCCTCTAAAAGTGTCTGTCTGTCTATGCATGTATCTGCCTTTGCCTCTATGTGTAGACCTGCTCCATAAAGAGTGTGTGTGTGTTCACAGACTCCAGAGAGGAGCTCTAATCAGACTCCTGATTGTCTAGAGCTTAGAGAGAGAAAGAGACTCGAGTCAAGTGTGTGTTGTGTGTGTGTGTGTGTGTGTGTGTGTGGCAGGTAGACGGGTGCCATTAACTTTCCTAAAATATGTAAATCACTGAGATGAGCTGAAAACTGGGTCTTTAGAACAAAGTTTCTCACTGTTCATCAATTTATTTATTTTTTATTTGCTTTATCACATGACCAAACTCACATGTTAAATTAGTTTTTCTTCTAAGATGAATGCATAACACTGGTTTTAGTGAAGATTGTACATGTGGTCTTTGCTAAAAAGAAAAATATTGATTAATTGTTGAAATTTGGAAACAATAAAATATTTTTGATCATAATCAGTAACTGTAAGTTTTTAGTCTATATCTGAAGTATAGAGTTTTGCAGTGTTCAAACAGACATTTAACTTCCTACATATTCGTCTGAACGAGAAAACAAACACGTAGGATGATTAGCCACCAACCTATCTGCACAGGGTACATTCAAGGTCAACAGTTGAACTGATGCTAAATGAGGAGGCTTGTTTTTGTCTTCCCTACTGTCAAGGAGCAAATCACCACATCATCTCAAAACTGTAACAGTAAATACAGAAAGTTAAACTCACACATACTCAGTCCGTCCACGACACACACACACACACACACACACACAAGAACATTTAATAACTGTGTGACGTTATAGACCCCGTAGGTTAAATAACAGGAACGCATCTCTTTAGAGAACAGTTTGTTAAAACTTAATAAAGGTAGGATTTATTGCAAGATTTAGCATTAGACTTCATCAGTTTAGCTGTGGGTAATAAACTGAAAACTGGTTTACATGTGTTCAAGCAGCAATGACAGCATGAGTGAATGTGTGATCTTGTGTTTTAGTGACCATATCAGTGTGTGTGAGCTGGTTAATCCTGTAGCGACAGTCTAATCCTGCCTGGATACTGGCTGTCTGCTCCACACTCTGCACATCACTCCTCAGCAGCTGTGCTAACACATATCAAGGGTGTTCTTGTTCTGCTCGAGTGATTCATTAAAACAATGTGTAGGAGTAGTTTTAACAAGCAAATGAAAACAACAGTAAAACATTACCTGAAATTCTAGAACAGAAGACACAATTTCAAACTTTTCATGCACTGATTTCTTTATAAAATGTCTGAAGCCTCCAGAGAAGCGTATCAATGTGGAAACATGATTTTGCAGTTTGCTTTTTAAACGTTTGCCTTGTGATGAAGTGGGAAAGAAAGTTTGACCACCAGTGTCATTGGGAACCTTGTAGGTCAACCTTAAACTGATCCTGGTAGCAGTCAGCCGTGACACTGAGGACAAAGGTCAGAGTTTAACCAGATATTGTCTCTTTTAATTAACACAGATGTTAAATTTGTGACTTTAGCTGCTCTAATAGTCATTTTGTGCAAGTTAATATTCATCACTTGAGCCATGGGTCAAACCCTACTCTGCTTAGTGTCAAAGGTCAGCAGACCTATGACTCTATGGCTTGTTTTTACAGCACCTAAAGGTGAACTACAACAGGGTAGTTTGAGAGGACTCCAGTCCTGTTTGATGTTTTTATTATGATCTTTATTTAGAGATTTATAGTCAACTTTGCCTGGTCATAGAGGACCAACCAGAGCAAAGAACAGTAAAGGTCAGTTCACATTAAACATTTTCTGATTTCTAGGATTTCTTAGAACCACGGTTGATAAAATCAAAACTACCAGCATGGCCACACACTATGAGGGCTAAGAGATTTGATTAAGAGTTTGTCATTTAAGTGGGTTGATCCCTTCAATTCTCTATTTTTAATATTGGAAAGTGATCATTGTTTTCGAATAATGTAGAATGATTATGCTTAGAGCCTAGATTGAATCATATTGTACTGAAAGATTATTGTTACAGCCCTTGTGTTGTAGTTTTGTGGTGCTGAATGGACAGCTCCCCTGAACTTTACATGTCTCTTCTAATTTGATGCATTATTCTTTAATTTCAGACCTTTATCTGTTCCAACAGCTTCCTCTCCCTTCTTCAATCACTTACGACGTCATTCTGTGAGGTGGTTGGAGCTTTATGGAGCTTTCAGTGGGATGTTGGTGTACATTTTAATCCAAGTTGTACTATGATTTTACTAATGTGACTGTTTTTGTCCTTTGTTCTGCATTTCTTGTTCATTTTGATATAGGACATGGTGCCTTCTACACTGTCATCACTTAGTCCTCACTGACCTGACATTGGCAGTGACTCCATTAACCTGAGGATCGAAAGGTAGATCACAGCTCCCCCCTCCCACCCTACACAGGATTATGTAAAAAACTACCCTCTGGTAAGAGGCTACAACCAATCAGGACCAAAATCAACAAGACCCCGTTCCCCCCACTGATGCACTTTCTGGCCCACCCACACAAAAGCAGAATAACCTGATTGCTTAAAACATTTCCTGCACTTTTTTAGGTTATCAGGGAAGTTTTCATCGCTTTTTGTCCACTATACAATCAGGAAATAATAGGGCATGTGAACCTATAGGTCCTTAGGGGAGCGCTAGCAAGGGGTCGATAAACATTGTTGTTGTAAGACAAGATGGCAGCTTTCCTCCTGTATAGAAATCCAGAGTGGTCAGGTCACTTCTTGTCAGTGGGCTACTTCAACAAACTAACAAAGTGGAAGTGAGTAGACTAAACACAGCAGAGGTCGGTAGTCCACGTCACTATGATCAGCCAGGAAAGACGTGACATTAAGCCCTTTTCACATGGGACTGGAGCTACCTGGAAACATCTGGTGGTTTTCGTCAGGATTACCACAGTCCGGAGCCATTTTAATCCCATGTGAATCTTCTACAGCTATGTCTGGTTGGGATCAGTTTGGCAGGAAACTGTGGGTAATGTAGTTCCTAACATTGCACATTATTGACTTCAGTGAAAGGTCCTTAAGGGAATAAATCTATTATAGTATTGTTCCCTCAAATTGCAGAGGAGGTGTTTCATTTTCAGGAACACGCTTTTGAGCAAAGAGGAAAAAAAACTGGCAATTCACCCTGCTCATGCAGAGGCTGCCTGGCTTAATGACATAATTGCACTTGTGTGGTTTGTTAGCTGGTTCTGCGTAACTGATGTATTTGGTCATGCATCTCCTCCAACCTTCATTTGCTTTTCCATGTCTCCATATTCATTTTAGAAATGGTTTATTAGTCTATTGTGGTAACTTGACCATGATTATTTTGTGTCACGGTCAAGTTTTTGTGTATGTATTACTCAGGTTTGGGTTTGTGGTTGCCAGATCAAATCCCATGTAAACTGTGGATGGGAAAAGTGAATGAGTAACGCTCTTTGAACACCCAGCTACAGCTGGTTGGAGCAGGCAGCTCCCTGTGTGGAAGTGAGGCTCGAAAAGAGCATGAAGCAAAACCAACTTTCAGATCCTTCAGATGTATTGCACGTTACTACAACGTTAAGTGAAGTTCAAGAATGATCTCCTCCATATGTATTTTGTTTGTGAATAGAACTCATTCTACTGTATCAAACTGTGCAGATCTATGAGTGTTTTACTTGATTACATATACACTACATGATTACCACTGGACATATTTTTGCAAGACAAAATCCTTCTGCAGCACTTTTGAAGTGCTCTGATCCCAACGACACTCTCTTCTTTCATATTGAGACTCTTCATCTCCCACTGGAGTTTAGAGGGCAACACTTGTTTGTTCCTTGTGGAACAAAAACAAAAACCACAGCAACAAGAGTCAGTGTGTTGATTAGATAAGGTGAGCGATGCAATCTGTACTGCGTTCAAAGCCCACATGTTCCGCCCGGGTTCGTGTGTTAGCAGCACATCACGGTGCTGCATTCATCTGCAGGCAGCCATAGTCAAAATAGAGGTGGCCGCACAGATTGCCCGCATCCCAGCCAATCAGCATGCAGGAGACTGCAGCTGAAACCTGCTGATTTACAGAATCCACTCTGAAAATTGTGTGTGAGTATGTGTGTGTGTGAGAGAGCATGAGAAGACTGACTGATTGGATCTGTGGTGCAGTGTGTGTCTAGAAGTGTGTATTTGAGAATGGGTATGCCTACTGAGATCACATGTGCCTCTTTGTGTGTTCATGCGGTCCAGACAAGGCAGTCGGACAGGACACAACAGTATTATATGTAGTCTAAAAACAAAACTGTGTGGTCGGCAGCGTGGGAAATGACAGTGTGTGTGAGACAGAAAGAGGAGCACACACACATTCAGGCAACAGACATCGGACAGAGAAGGCGAAAAAGAAGATGTAAAAACTATTGTCCATAAGAAATAAAAGTCACTCATGTCAGATGATCTCGCAGTCATACTCTGACTTACACAGGGAAAACAATGTCCTCTTACTTTCATTATCGACAATATGGAACATGGACACACTAATGGGCTCATGTCCTGCAGTCTGTACTGTCCCTTAATGTCTCACCAGAGCTGAAGCTGACACACAGTTCACTCCTTAATAAATAAATAAATTATTGTTAGAGATATAATGTTATTCTGGATATCAAGTCCACGACAAAGTAAGTGATCTTACAATAACTCCTATAAGATTTCTGGGAGACTGTAAAGAATTTGCAGGCATCAGGAAGCTGCTATAACCTGTTATTCCTGAATTAGGATAATGTTCATCCAGTCCTTTATGAAATGTTTGCCCTTTTTATCTGTCAGAGAATGAGCTGCTCCACAAAAAGGCAGCAGTAATGTGAACTCACTGTCCCTTTGGTAGCCAAGCTACCAAATTTGCTAACTGACCATTAAAATGGTGCAGAGATGGAGTGAAGTGTAGGAGAAAACAGTAAATGCATGGATTAATGCTGTGGAATATGTTGGTGTGTCCAGGCTGTTTTAATTGTACTATAGAAGCCACATTTACTTCCTCCAGCCACACGTGAGAGACATGGCTAAAGATCTTCTGGGAAATGTGGAAAATAACTGATCTGAAGAAAGCAAAGACAATAGAGGAAAAAGTGAGTAACGCAACAAGTCATCAAAACACTCACTTCGTTGTAAATAATGATAATGAATGACGTTGTTAAAGCATTAAACAGAAAGTCAGAACAGAGAGCTTGACAGTGGATGAACAGCCAGTATTTAATACTATTCTTGGTGTGGAATGTCCTGCCCATTGCTGAGTGTGTGTGTGTGTGTGTGTGTGCAGACCACTGACAGCTCAGCTAAGATTGTAAGATTGAACCTTGTACTACACCACCCATGGAGCACTACACGCACACACACAAACTGTCTTTGCAGGAAAAACAGATATTTATGTGCAAATGGGCACTCAGGCACGTACACACACTTACACACACTGGTTATTATTGCAGTCTGTGTCTCCCAGTGATGATGGGAAATGTCCTCAGCACCAGGGAGAACTTTCTCATACAGAGAGAGCCGAGAAGAAAGGAAGGAAAACGAGCTGTGTTACTGAAACTACAGTTGTGTGCGGCGCAAAAGACAAGATGAACAACACAAGACAAAGTGATGATTACATGTGTGTGAAGCACCAAAAGAACAGATGCAGTCGACTTACTTGCACACAAATCACTTGCTCCACATCCCGAAGGCCCTGATTCAAAGGTATTTACCTAGAAGCTTAACAGTTTTATATGCCTAAAACTTTAACACTGATGTTCCATGTCAGGTCTCAGCCCTCTCTTTGACGTCCCACCTCTGACACTGACCATTCGGATCAGCGAGGTATAAACATTTTGCCCTCACACACAGCTGGACAACATGCCACAATTTGTCTCAAGCATGTTCCAACATTGGTTAAACATGAAATCTGAACTTTGTGTACAAGGCTTGTTTGCAGGGACAAAGAAGTAAGTTTAGTGACTACAGGTATTTTATTAACCTGGATTCAGATTCAAAGCTTAGATGGAGAGGAGGGGCAAGGAGTTAATGGATGTGGAGGAGAGGAGAAAAGAGGAAATAGATGCATGAGGAGAAAAGATGTTCGTTTATGTTTTTCACTAAGACAACAAAATAAAGAAAAGCAATGAGAGACAACGACTTAAAGACAGAGAGAGAGAGGTTGACTGAGACCACTGCTCTCTCTCCCTCTCTCTCTGGGTGTGGTATAGTGGGTGGGTTCATTCCCGCGGTTGGCCAAGATATTTTCTCTCTGCTCAGCTACGCCCTGCTACAAACCAACACACACACACACACACACACACACACACACACACACACACATAATATACAGAAAAATATACAGTGGCCAGTCTGAAGAACCAAAGTTTTGGCCTGATACAAAAGGATATGAAGTTTTCCACGTCTGGTGGTGACATAAAATATCCTCGGCTCTCTCTCTCTCTCTCTTTTGCTCTCACACACACATAAATACACAAACACACACACAAACATACACAAATACACGCCTCCGTCAACTTCCTCAGCGCTCGCTGCGCTCTGCCTAAACACAGTCAGCCACATCAGAGAGGACATTTACAACACTGGGTAAGTTACACACACACACACACACACACACAGATTTGCACATGCAAACTCAATTTCAAACTGTACATATCCCAGTTACTAAAGTCCTACGTGCACATAGTCACATGACAATGCTGCACACTGCCGTACACAATTAGCACATGTGGACACTCACAATCCCTGTATGCAGAATGTAGAATGAAGAATTGAGGGTGTATGTCTTTGTTGTGGTCTGTCCACTCAGACACACACACACGCACACACACGCCTTAAAAACATTACTTTGCCTGGTTTTACATAAGTCCCTCTGCATCACACACCCAACAAATATGCCCAGTATGCTTTTGTTAAAAATATAACAGTGTGTGTCTGAAGACGGCTGGATTTTCAGTCTGGTCAAGCCACAAATGGTCTGCCAGCATCCCGGTCTCTCATGCACGTGTTCACAGTGTTCGCAGAGGGAGGATGAAACATGAGCTCTCCTGCTGGCCAGAAATAACACGATGCGGTCGGAGAATTATTGAGTCCTGTAACAAAGAGCTCACAGGTTTTAGTTTTTAAATAGCTGATGTGTCTGTCACTTTTTGTTGAAGTGCCCTGGAGGAAGTTAGTGTTCAGTCTGCAAGCTCCTTGTTTGGTTGTGTTACTGCACGACTTATTAAATCAATAACCACAGAAGAGCACTGTACAGGTTCAGTTTTAACCTCATGAGATGTATACCCCAACATGTTCAACACATTCCTATTATTTTCACAAATCTAAACCATCACTTTAAACTGTCAATTAAAACTAGCCATGCAATCTACTTATTTAATCATTCATTCTATCAAATAAAAGTTCATCCTGCATAGTTGTTATGGAGCTCTGAACCTGAAAATCAGTCTGATTTCCCTTTAAATCAGTTGTTGTCACATTTCCAATATTTCCATAAAGCACTTGTGCTCACTGCTTGGTCAATAGGATAAAGGCCAAACACAACCAGAGAGAGTAAACACCATCATCATTTGTCTATACATGTCATATCACTGGACTAATGGAGTGATCCCTTCAGTCTGTTAGTTTTAACCCAACTGTGTAGAATTTACAGCACTAACAAGTGAGATCTAAGTGAAAAGAGCAGATGCAGCAGGTTATGACCTTGAAGCCAATTATGAAAATATTTGCAGATATTTTTCAGACCTTTTCATATATCAGGGTGCTGTGTGTTTTCCCTGTCGCTCCCGTGAAACGGAGGGAGGAAGGGGCAACACCCACGATGGCAAGCCACAGACGGAGCTCCCTGCTGGGGAAACCCCTCCACACACACACACACACACACACACACACACACACACACACATACAGACTGAGTATCTGGGTACAGTTAAAGTAGGTAAACCTTGAGACTGTAAATGGATTTCATCAGATATTCTGGCTTGAATTGAAACTTGTATAGCTGCATGTTCAACAATAGAAGCTGGAGTCTTGTTAATGTTTGAATCGTGACATCAGCGCTGCTGTGTGACTGACAACAACAATGAACGTTAAGGTTCATATACTGTGTTCAGATGTTAAAGTCTCAGGTACTCATATGGTTACAGTCCAAGAACAGAAATAAATAAGCTACTGTTACCACAATACAGAATTAAAACAGAAAACTGATTTAAAACAGGAATTATGTGTGCAGCGTAGTCTTAATGTTCTCTTCTAACTATCTGTCTCCCTTCATGCTCCTTACACTCTTTCTACAACAACTACTTGTCTTTATCTTTTCTCTCCTCCCACTTTCTTCCTTTCTTTGACACCTGCTCAGCTTCGCTCTAAGACCTCTAACAGCCCTGGCTCTGTGTGTGTGTGTGTGTTAGCTGCACTGTGGTCAGCCACCATTCCTCCTCCTCCACCTCTGCCAAAGATACATTTCACCTCACCACATCTCCAACGGAAAAGAAAAAATGAGCAGTAAAAGAGGAAACCATGAAGAAATATTTCTGACCCCCATCTTGGTAAAGACAATAGTGACTTTATACTTGGGTGGAGGAATCCATACATCCCCCTCTCTCCACAGCCACCATGTACATCTGTCTGCCTTACACACACTGCCAGGCATACTATTAAACTAGAATGACCCTAATAATAGCTACACAAAATAAAAAACAGTCATGATTAGTTATGAAGTTATTAACAAGGGACTTTTCATGTAAAAATTGAGCTTTATCATTATCACTGAAACTTACAGACAAAAAAATATAAATGAAATTAAGAAAGAAAAATGTCATTAAACTGAAAATGTTCACAAAACTTTACAAATGAGCTGTGTTACACTATGCATTTCATATTTTTCCCTGTGATTTAATTTCTAAATAGTTTCATTTAACATAAAACCATAATACACTCTGAAAATGACGGTGTAACCACATAATGTGAGTGAAGAGCGTGCACCGATTCCTCACACTGTGTGTTTGTGTGTGGTATTAAAGTTGCCAGGTTTATGTCTAATAGAATTACCCATCATTGGTACAGTACACAGGACGCGCACACACACACACACACGCACACGCACACACACACACACACACACACACACACACACACACACACACACACACACACACACACACACGCACACACGCACACAGAAAAACACACCAAACTTACTGCAAACACACTTAATTCCACCACTGGCGGATAAGCTGTGCCTGGAAACAAACGCGCTCTTACACACACACACACACACCAAATTAATTCCAACCGGGCTTCAAGTGATGCTCGGTATATTTCAGAAATACTCTGTTATTTTAGAGACATTTTACCTTAACCAAACACACCGACACACTGCTGCTCTCTCATTCATTTTACATTTTTGCTACATGTCTAGGAAATGATTTCTTTACTTGGTTCCTCCAAAAATATTAAAAGGTCAAAGAGTCACAACTTGAGGTCAGATTCCTGCTGCCCGTCAAACTGGCATCCCCGTTGCCATGGAGACAGTGTGTCCGGAAGACCAAATGCACATTTACACGCACACACAGGTAGTAAACATCCTCGACTGTATAATCAGGCAGTAAGTTTAGTCCCTTCTTACTTTCTCACTTCGTTTACAGTTCCCTCCTCTTTGCTCGCTCTCTCTCTCTCACACACTATCTTGCTCTCTCACCCACACCAGTAAACGCTCCGTTGTACGTAAATTGTTGTTGCAGTCCTGTAATCACAACTCCAAACAGCCGACAACATGGCCACTGCTGCGAGTCTGAGCCAGACTGTAAACACAGGCAGGGGCAGAAAGTCGACTGCAGCTGGATACAAACTACAGTTATTTCATTTTTATTATCCTGGTTTTGAATAATACTTCATTTAAGAAGTGTACGTGAACTTTTGTAAACTGATTTAATGTGGTCACCGTGGTCAGAGAGAGAGAACTTCAGCTTGAATCTGGAATGAGCTGAATCTCACTTTTGTCCACAGCGTTAGACATTTCAGAGAGAAAATAACTAAAATACTGTAAGTGAAGTTTGCAGAACGCATGGTTGAGATATAAAATTTACACACACACACACACCCTCATGCACCAAGACAGGACATTAATCTGACCACTCCTGTTCTTGGCAGAGGGCTTCCGCCAGTAAATCTAAGCTCTGGTGGCAGGCTGCATTCCACACACACACACACACACACACACACACACACACACACACACACACACACACACACACACACACACACACACACCATGTACAGTGCAAACATACCAACCTTTACGATTACACACACATTTCCACGCAAGCATACACCTGCAGAAAAACACACGCATGCCAAAGTATGCTTCTATGAATACAAGTGCAAAAACACACACACCTGGATAAGTCACACTCGCTCACAGTTACACGGCTGTTACCAACTGAAATGTAGATACAGTAGATAAAGTTCTACTGTATCTATCTACTATTGACATGACTCACTTGGGGTTCAGTATCTTACTCAAGGACACTTTGATATGTGACAGGAGGAGCTGGTAATCGGACACAGATCCCATCATTGGTAGGTGACTGTAGCTTCAAACGCCTCCAGGTGATGTCACCAGCAAGAGAAATATGTCATTATTATTTCACGTCATTCATATACATTTACTCTCCACTGTAGAACCACAGGAAGCCAGAACTGAGTTGATCCTACTGACAACTAGTCCTTCGTGGTGTAAATCTACTAAAAATGATTCAAGCACACTGAGTGACGTGCTCCTTCACTACCATCAATACAGCTGCTGGACATCATTTCGGTTTCATCCCACAGACTCAAAATCATCCCGAAGAAATTAATTGTGTTTGAGTAACATTTACTGAAAACGTCTCAGTTGTTTAAGACCATTACTGGACTATAAACATTAAAGTCTGTTTATTTGGTGGAAACCAACGTGTTTGGTCTCCGTGTCACATTGTTAGTTATGGTCTTAGGATTTGTTGACAATTAAAGATAGAATAGAATAGAATAGAACAGAATAACACAAACCCTCTTCTTTGCCATAACCAATGTGCACCAACGTTTTGACTGACAGCAGGATGAGAGGGACAATCCAACTTTCAATCCATCAAGTTGCATGAAAAACTGCGGAACTGAGTCAAATCTGCTTCTATGCAAACTTCAAAGATGGACACACACACAGGCAGTGTAAGAATAGACGCATGAGTAACATTTAATCCTTTACATAATTCACAGTTTCTGCAGTAAATATGCTGTGATCTTTCATCTTGATGCCTACAATAACTACAGCATGTACACGTGTGTGTTTGTGTGTGTGTTGTGGTCACTGTAGTCTAATTGTAGAGGGAAGTGTCTGGCAGTCAGCCTGTCCTCTTTGCGGCTGAGAATCATCATCATCATCATCCAGAGAGTGGTGCATCCTATCATTTCACAACACCTCACATAGATACACACACAACCAAAAACACACACACAGTCAAACATGCTGAAAAGAGAAAACTGCACAATGGACTCGAGGTTAAATAGAAATAGCACGAATGTTCCCGACCTAAACGCTGTGTGCAGTTGTACAACAGCACTGTTGTACTGTTTGGCTTTGATTAATCTCTTACCTGGGCTAATCTAATCAAGCGAAGAATGGACCCAAACACACAGCGTCCTAAATTTAAAGTTTGTGATAAGGTTAGAAGCCAAACAGGAAACAGGAAGTGTGTGCAACTGTGGGAACTGTGCCCCAGACTCAGTGTGGTTCCTCATACAATGACTGAATATTAACTACAGATTCATGTTTAACAGTTTCTTAACATGTCTCACTGCTAATGTTTGAACTGTAATGATGTTTGTTTATATTATATTTGTACGTCTACAGTTCCAGTTATTTTCCAGTGCTGCTTTTTGACCCAGACCAAGGTGACGAGAGCAACATTTTGCCTGTAGTTTCTTGATGCCAACTTTTTGTGACACGGCCCTAATAACCAGACCATGAAGTGACAAGAGACAAAATCAGCTGCCTTTGTTCTGTGCAAAATGTATATAAATGTGTATCCAAAGCGATTTTGAGGCTTTAGCTGTATGAGTTAAATCATATCAGGTGGATATCTTTAGTATTTTGAGCATAAAACTCCTTCTTTGTTCTGTGTTTCCCTGTTGAGCTGAAAAGAATAGTCACAAAAGAAAAGGGAGGTTTGTGCTATGAACAGTCTGTAGCTCTGCAGATAAATCTGGTTAAAGACTTATGTTGTCTACAGATAAAGCTTCTAATAGATTTTTGCACAGGTGGATCTCTGTGGATTTTGGTTTCCATTTCTTAAATAGGAAGCACATTTTTGGCACAGTCTCTTAAAAGGCCTGTTCGAACGGGAGGAACGGCAGCAAGCAAAACCTGAGTCAGTGTTCCTACAAACACCTGAGTGCTGTTTTAGGTTTGGTCTTCAGCTGTAATTGAATGTATGTATGCATATGAAGGTTTAAGTACAAATCAATCATTTATCTAATATTGGGAGAACACTGGTAGCCTGGTGCCTCCTGCACGTGACACGTAACGGCATGTTACATCCCTGGTTTGAGTTGGAGACTGTTGTGTGTACCTGTCACACTCTCCCCACGTTTCCTTCCTGCCTCTCGACTGTCAAATAATGGTTCAAATGTCAGAAAATAAGAATTAAAAAAAACTGCTGTGGCTCCTGGTATAGTTCAAGGGACTTTGGAATATTTACAGCTTCTTGACAGTAAAGCTCTAAACTTGTCGCCCCGTCCCGCAGAGATATTTTTACTGATGGAGGTGTTAAAGGCAGCGCTGACACAACAGATAACACAACATATCAGCTGTGTAGCTGTGTGTCAACAGCAGAAAAGTGTGTAGTCATGTCCACACGTGTGAGGAGATTCTGAGTTAAGTCTGTGTGTGAATGTGTGACCGAGAATACGGCTGTCTTTGTGCGTGTGTGTGTACAGAATAAGAATTATGGGGCATGTGAGTGAGTGTTTGTCTGTGTGAGAACTCAAAGAAAACAAGCAGTGTATGAACAGTGGTAAAAATGAAGTGTGTGTGCTGTGGGCTGTGAAGATGAATGAAGGTTGTGACACTTTCTAAAGCAAACAACTCTCTGTTTGTTCTCTCTATCAATTTAGCAGCCTGCCACTGGCACAGTGTGTGCATGTGTCCGTTCTCTGGTGTTCAGTGTTAAATGTTTAATCCCTGAGTTTTGTCTATGTAACGCTTCCATGCTTGATTTTACCTTAAGCAAACAGCTGTTTAGAATTTCTCGGGACAAATTTACCAAGAATAGAACTTAAATCAGGCAGATTGCAGAGTAAGTGAAGTAGACAAAGACCTTCACCAACAATCAGTACTTGAAGTACAAGTCGCCTACACATGTGCTAGAGAACCACACCGTTTGCAGTCAGTTACCTAGACATTTTCCAATCTCTCCATCACTTCTGCACCTGTTTGTTCTGCTGCCAAGAGTGAACTGAAGCTTTGATATGCTTTAATAAAGTAGATCTGCATGATCAACCAATGAATTAAAAAATGAAGAAGAACGTGCACTCCTCTCAAACTCATGTAAATCCAATGCACATCTTACTATTACATGTTGGAATTATCTCTTGTGGAACTGCATCAGTTCGAGGTGACAGGTTTGAAATTACACGAGGAATCTGACTTGGTGGTCTCCTCTGATAGATGAGATTAAACATGACGCACAATAATAAACACGTTAAAAATTGGAATGTAGGAGCTGTGGCTGAAATTTATACAACGTCCATATGGTCTCTGTCAAATCCTGACTTCAGAGATGGGGCTTTAAAAAATGGGAATAGTAAAAATAAACCGTAACATACATCTATCTCCCATCGTGCCTCTGTTGTGAACTCTGAAGCTGCCGTCTCTGCTGCATGATAAGAAGCTGAAAATGGCCATGTTATGTGTGGAATACATGAATTAGCATGTGTATTCACGCACAGACATATGTGTTGTAATGTGGTGTATAGAGTCACGTATGTACCATCACACTCGCAGATGGAGATGGATGCGTTGTGAGAACTGGCTTTGAAGTTGATCCCCCTCCTAATCCACTTGACACACTGGCCTGTGTTTAGTGTTTGCAGTGGTTTATATGATTGCTTCATATGAACTACAACTTTCTGGTCGTACACTGAATCAACTGAAGAATGGAAACAACACATTATATCTAAAAGTCACTGTTTGATGATTGATGATGTGGTCACGTGTTCAAATGTTGTTTCCTGTTAAAACGAGATGTATAAAAATATTTTATTATGAGATCTTCCAGAAAAATATACTCTAATGGTTTTTGTATGCATTTCTGCAGAGTGCATTTAATCCATAACAAGTTTAAGGTACTATTTTAATTTTCTATTACTTTAACTTTATATAACAGTATAACCTTTTGGTTTCTTTACAGATGCAGATATGTATTATCACATCTATAATCTGCTAATTGATTATTGGTTTAACACCAGCTGCAACATCAGAAGTACTTCCACACTGTGATATTGCTACTTTCACATCAGTAGTAAATAATTTGAGTAGATCTTCTACTGCTAAGCAGATCATATGAACTAATTGTGAAAAAGCTGATTTAGCTCCTTTATTTGAACAGACTGCATTTAAATATCAGTTTGTCTTTTGGACATTTCTAAACATTAACTCTGAATTGTAAGTGTATTTATAAGCTTCTCAAAGTCAGTAAAGAGAAATTCAATTTCACTTCAATCAATTGCACAATGTCAAAGAAAATTAAAAGTGTTTTAGTAGTATTTAAATTAGTATTTCTATAGCTTGCTCAAATGGGATTGTTGGATTTTCTATATCATGTTTTGTATAATTATACTCTGTAAGGTCTTAAACCTTAAACACTGTAAAGTGCCTTGAGATAACGTCTGTTGTGAATTGGTGCTATACAAATAAAACTGAATTGAATTGAATTGAATATTTGAATGCTGGGCATGCTTGACTGGGGATCTGGGTACAGTCATCATTCTCTTTAAGATTAAGGGCATTTTGTGCACATGAGCAATTGCAGAGTTTGATGTCTGCAACACAAGGTCAAAATAATACTGAAAATATAAATATCCAATATTTATTATAAAATATTCAAGTAACACTGTTCTGGAAGACTCCACAACTTGCAGATTAACGTTTTGGGTATAAAAGGAGCATTTAGCAAAGCCTCAGGCATTGGAAGCAATGATGAGTTTGGGAAACTGTTGTCCTTTAACACAGTCCACTGACTGTGACAGCAATCTGTTGCTTTGTGATGGTAAATAATACATTTTGTGCACGTTAATCAAAACTTTACCTGCTGTTGACTGTTCTGCAGATATTTAACCATTGTTACATAATGTAGAAGGAAATCAGCACCACGGGAGTCAGATTCATTAATATGAACCTTTCTGGTGGATTAAATCTGTCGTGTCTGTTTAGAGGAGTGATGTGTTCACCCTGAGTGACCGACTGTGATTTCATTGTAAAAATACATTTCAGCTGTCCGAACTTGAACAATACAGCCAAAGGGGTTTACACTACATGCTAATACATAAGCATCATATCAACACATCACAGAGGCTGATTCAGGGCTGATCAGGACAAAATCTACATCTTTCTGGTAAATTAAAAACTTCTTATTTCAACTGTGTCATAAAAACTTTCTGCTGAGGTCATTTTACCAACCACTCCTACCGCCTGTCTCTCTCTCTCTCTCTCTCTCTCTCTCTCTCAGTCCGGCTGTCTCTCACCACAGACTCTAAACGGTCCATTCATGGATGTGATGGATGGCAACCAGTGTGACTGTGTGTGTTAGTGTAACATCAGGAGATATATGAACACACTCTCAGGGCTCAGTGGGTTGGATGTATGGGAGCCCAGGAAGTCTTCATCATCCCTGTTTAATGACACCATTTATCTCTGACCCTGGTGTGTGTGTGTGTGTGTGTAGCTACTTAAATAGGCCTTTGTACAGAGTAGAATAGAAAAGGTGCCATTTACAAGAGTGATGAATCTATGAATGAGTCTAAAACAGGGTGTGAGAAGAAACGATACATAAATGGTCAACCAGACCCCAAACAACCTGAAGTCCAGGTGCTCAGTAAAAGATGAGATGGCTGGTCACTTTTCAACCAGATGGGTTTTCAGCATTATGATCAGCACGGTCATAATGCACATTATCACCCCTCAGCTCTCAGAGGACTAACTGGTGCCTGCAACTGCCCTCGCCTGGGGCATCTTAGCGACAGGATGTAGTCAAACCTGCTTTATATCCTCATGGTCTCCGTTTTACTGTGAACGTTTTAAGTCTCTGGCCAACATCAAGATGAAAAATAGTTTGAGAAATGAGAAATATACCTACATAAAATGATTTATGTGTTCATTAACCAAGGCTGCTGAGCGGCTTTTATAGTGACATGCTGTGTTACACCGACAAAGCAGAAGACAAGCAGCTACTATAAACTGACCTTTGAGAAGCAGTTTGTCAATTATAGTCCTGCTCATCACATCACATTCAGATCAGGAGCTGCTCTCATCAACCAGACATGTAGTGAACTACGTTTCTGAGACAGACTGAGGCAGAAATACACAAACACAGAACCACAGACAGGTAGAAAGACAGAGAGGTCTCCAGGTGGAGGAGGTGGTCATGGGAGACAGACTGTGCTTACAGAGCAGAGGAAATCATCCCAGCAGTCTTTATGGTACTCTCTCTCTCTCAAACATAAGCTTATACATACACTACAACACTGAGGGGAAGAGGTTATAATCCCTGTGGTCACATCCGCAGTGAGAGGAAGAGAAGAGTTTCCTCTAAAACACCAAACCTGCATATAAATGGTTTCAGGCTCCTAAACATTTGTTTAACTCCTGGAGGAATTTAAAGTAAATACAGCCTGGTCATACAGCAACGTGGCTAGTTAATGTTAAAAACATGAATTACATTACATTCCTGTTTCTGTACTTATTATCAAACCAATATGTTTTAGTTAGCGGGCTTTAGAGATGCTGATAGGTGTATTTTTGGAACTTTAGGGCCAAGTTTTGATTAATCAATCTGATTATTATCGATTCATACACATTCACTGTTTATGTAAACTTCCATAGTTTCTTTGGTTGTGTAAAGCTGCTGTTGCGACAATGACAATGAATTGAATTGAATTGAATTGAATTGAATTGAATTGAAGTTAGTCCTCCTTCCAGTCTGTATGCCGTGGCTCCTGCTTGCAGCTTCAAACTTCATACACAGACAACAAAGTGGTTCATAACTCTTGTTAGGAAAGCAAACAAATGTGCTAATTCCTCATAAAAATGATGCACATGTGCAATTTTTACTGAAACATTTTCTGCACTAAAGCTATATTGAAAAAATGATGCTAATGAGCCACATCAGCACTACCTTTTCAAAATTATTTAATTATCCAAAGATTCTATTAACAGTCCTGTGATATTTCTTATAAAACCAACCTGATCACTCACTGAACTGGCAGTTTGAGTAAGATGAACTCACACAAATACTGTCTTCCTGTTTACAGTGATTGTGTTGGTTTGTTCTTCAACAGCAACAAAGACAAGAAGAGAGAGACGTACTGTAGGAGAGGAAGTGTGTACATTCCAGGCTAATCCTGATAGGACGTACCTATTGGTTACCAGCCAGGACACAGCTACATACCATGCTGATGTGGTAGAGGAACACACATACACACACATGCATAGTTTAGCAGTGCTCATTATTTATGAGCTGGTGATTAAGCATTGTTTGTTAAGGGTTTGTGTGAGAGGATGTTGGTACTGATGTGTGTGCAAATCGTACATCTCTTATCGCAGTAAAAGAGAGAATAATTTAAAGAATGAATGAGAACTATTGAACTTGCTGCAAAGTAAGTGTGTGTTGTGGTACTGGTTAAACACAGAGTGTGTGTTTGCTCTGGCACAATGGGAACAAAGACTGTAGTGTGTAGTGAAGGAGAGAGAAAGTAGATGAGAGACAGAGATACATGTATCAGACAGAGGTTTTTTTTATCCCACGTGCCATAAATCTGCTAAACAACAGGCCCTCTGCTGTACCCCCCCCCCCCCCCCCCCCACACACACACACACACACACACATACACATACACACACACAGTAACGTGTTAGTATTGCATTTAACATGGTCCTGCTGGAAACAATAAAGCATATCTAAGAAACATCTCAAGGGAATTCCTTCTAATTTAACACAAGCATCCATTTGAACTGAAGGATGAACTGATTAGATGTTGATGGCCACAGGTCAAAGGTCAAGGTCACAGTGACTGTACATCTGTCACATTCTCATATGCAGATGAGATATCTCAGAAATGTTGCAGACGTACGTACAATCATGAGGCAGTAATTCTAACTTTCTGCATGTATCACAGCTACTTTGAAAACGTCCACATTATTTATTTCAATGTGTGGAAATGTGTTATTTGAATAAACTGAACACACCGACTCTGGTGGAGGAGATAAGGTCAATTTATTCCCGGCTTCCTACCTGCAGAGTTAACTCTAGCATTACATGTAGATGGTGCTTAGCAGACAAGAGAAACACTGCTTGCATGTCTGGGTGTTCAACTATACAGAATGTGTGCACGCGTCAGTTTTTCTTTTCCTGTTTTCTTTAACTGCTTAGATTTTGTTTTTCTACCTCCCAGTCAACCATGAGTCTCAAATGCATATTCATTTTTATGTTTCACAACATTTGGAAATTTCCTCTATATGGCTAATTCATTTAAAAATTAAATATACCAAGTACTGTATGGTACAATGGGTCACTCATCCATCCATCCCTGTCTCCTACAAAATATATTTCTATAGTTATCTGAATTAGTTTTTCTGCTTTATGAAGCGTGACATCCTTCTCTCATCCAGACATCCTCTGGAACAGGTCAGGGTGATAGTTGGGTGAAGGCCATGATTCAAGTCCTGTATCCTGCATACTCCTAGTTTTAACCAACAAAGGTTGGAGTTTAGGTGAGACAACGAGTCACATATTATTTGTCTGAGTCATAGACCTTTAATGTTGTCTTTCTTTATATTTATAACTTTATGGAAACTCTCAACTCAACAATCAACTGAATTTAAACGTAAACATAAAAGATATGATGATGTACAAGCAGCAAAGGTGAAATGACAAATTAACTACAGGACCTGG
The DNA here is from genome assembly GCF_900324465.2 of Anabas testudineus. Taxonomy (NCBI): domain Eukaryota; kingdom Metazoa; phylum Chordata; class Actinopteri; order Anabantiformes; family Anabantidae; genus Anabas; species Anabas testudineus. The sequence goes on from NC_046625.1 coordinate 2,352,048, forward strand.
ATTTAACCCCGTAACGCTGCTGAACTGTCCATAGATCTGTGATAAATTAATCACCAAGAGGTCAAGAGAGGTGGTACAAACCTTAACAACAGACCAAATTCAGAAAATACTCATTTAGTGGTTCCATGTGAATCATCCCTGTATTTCATTTAGAGAAGAGATATAAACACAGCTGAAAGGGATGAGTTACAGACTCATGTGTCAGCTCAGTTGTACCACGAACATCACTGAGATGCTGTGAGACAAACCCGATGCTGCGTGATGTGAATTATGAGAAAATGACCTCAGACACTTTCCACATCACCCGTCTCTCACTTGTTTTATATGGGGTGACATCACCGACTCTCCCTCTCTTATCAGCTCTCTCTTCGCCATCTGCCTTTCACACTTCGTTTCACTCCTGTGTTCATCTCGGCTGTTTCAACTCTCCATGGACACTCATTCGTGTGTGTGTGTGTGTGGTTATTTATGGAAAGTGTGTGGGCAAAGGGAGGAGACAGGAGAAAGTCCATATGAGCTCATCTCCTTGCAAAGACCCTTAAAACTGTCCACTGTCACCTGTGTGTTGTGTTCTAGAAGATGTTATTTTGGGAATTTGCCATTTTAATTGTCAGTTGTCAGCTGGACACCTGGCTATCAGGATGGGAACATCAGTTGGACTCTCCAAGTTTCCATAAACACACACATGAGAGGGACAGGCAGTTTCTGATTTCTGGGAAAGGATTTAAGACAGAAAAAAAGCACCTGCTGGCTTGTTAATTAAAAACTGTCACAACGGTTTAAAGGTGTAGTCACCACTGTGGTTCCCAGAGGAAAAGACAAAACTGACAAATAACTGAGGAAGCATCAGAGGAGGAGACTAAAGATGATGTGATGATGACAAGATATTATGCAGAGACGAGATGAAGGAATGGGAGAAGAAAAAATGTGAAATTCATTAGTAATGAAATAGTTCACAGGTCCAAAAACACGATGAGTCAAGGAAAAGCTAAAAAATCTGGGTTTGTAAGTGGACTTGTCACAGACTTGCAGATTTGGAGACGCCTCTGTTTGCTGACACATTCGTTGGTTATAAGTTGACACTTAAGACACAGTCATAATACTGAAGGTGAAGACTTGTGCTTTTTCCCCTGTGCTGACATGTACGCTTAAAATAAATGCTAAAATGATTTTGTGGATTTGAGTGTGTGAAGTCTTATCTCTTTTTCATTTTATGTTCTTTAACACTATGCACTTTTATTCCTTTTTCTTTATGTTTCATCCAATCACAGCTTTTAAAAAGGGGGTCAGACACATCTTTTTACTGAGGAAAAGTTTATTTTTCTTTCCTTGCTCCGAGCTCAGAGAATTTTCCCAAATCTCTCCCAAGCTTGGACCTTGCTTGGAAGTTTTTAGGCTTTAAGATCAATTAGGAGCTTTCCATTTGTGCTCCTTATATCTTAGTGGAAAAAACATTAACCAACTTACCTAGAGCAAGAAGAGATATTTAGAGACTAAATAATTCCAAAAGCTAACAGGATCATTTGTAGACTAATATCCCCAAGTTAAAACTATGTGCAGTTGAAGGATGCACAAACACACACATGCTCACAGCAGGTTCACTCCAACTTGCACAAGGAAGTTTGAGAGTGTGTGTGTGTGAGGAACAGGAGGCAAATAAAAGAGAGAGATATTATTGTGTGTGGGAGAGAAAGAGACAGAGCAGAAAATAGAGACAAGGAACATTTGAGAGAAGGATCAACTGAGGGAAAGGAGGAAAAAGAAAAGGGAGTGAAAACTGATAGATGAAAAGCAAAAAGGCCATGCTTAAAATAAAAGAGTGCTGCTGCTCTGGATGACAAAGTAATGATGGTACGTGACGACAGGTTTATGTTCTGTATGCTGTAAAACATTCTCAAGACCATGCTCAGTGTTGGCTCTGTGTAGGAGACAGGGGACGACTGAAAGGGAAAAAGAGCGAGATTAAGAGAGAGAGGAAATGATGACAAGAAGAGGACTGAGAGAGAGGGTAAGAAAAACAAGAATGGAGAAAAGAGAAAAGGGAAACAGTTGGTTAAGAACTGAACTGCACAGTTACAGCTGTACACTAATCTATCTATCTCTAACGAGTCACGATGTGTGACTAGGTCTGATTTCAATCAGCCACATTGGTTAAAGATTCCTCAATAAACAGATTATTATTAAAAGTAAGTAGCTGCACACTGGACGCCCTTTAGTGCTCTTTATTAGCACTGATTCAGTAAAGACTGAGCTCTGCAGACACTTTGAAACATCTTAGTTCATAAAGTCTACATGGGAGCTTACACTGTCTAAGGGCTTTTTCTGTTTTTCTAATTTTTCTTTTCTTTTCTCTTCTTGTTTATGTCAGTGGACAGTTTTTGTGCTGTGGTGATATAAAGAAATCATATTTGTAAAACATGTAAAACAACAACTCAAAATATTGTATGCTCTTGGCATTTTAGGTGTCAAAAAGTCTAGGGAAATCTATTTGAGTTCCAGAGAAGCAGAACAACACTGTGACTGTGCACGGCCGCGTCAACCAGGTTATTCTGAGACAAAACAGCACAAAGACTCAAAGAGCAGAGGCAGACAGTTCACAGGTTCAACATCAGCTTGGAGATTTTATGGAGGCGCGGACTGATGTCAAAGCCAAGACGTAACCAAAGCAACATCCACACACCAAACAACTGCAATGACATGCTTTTCATCCACAGCCCATAAACTACTCACCCGCTTCTCTACGGATCATCTGATCCACGAGGCCGAGGGATCAAAGACAAAGAGACAGGGAGTGTCTGTGTGTAGCAGATTCTAAACTAAGGCATCCAAACATGTACATACAGTACACACTCCATGTAAACACAGAATTATTATCCATATGCACAAACAAGCCCAAAACGTTGTGTAGCCTATGACAACACACACACTTTCATGCACACATACTTATTTACAAATAATTCACGTCCATAAACACAGAATTAGAAAAATCTTTTTAACACTGACACAAACTCTCATAAACACACAATCAGGAGTTTACTCTGCTACAAACTCAGCCACACACACACACACACACACACACACACACACACACACACACACACACACACACACACTCTGAAGTATAATCTTAAACACAATCAAAACCAATGGTTGATGATGATGAATAGGCCCCATTTCAGCCTGTTCACGGCCAATGTGCTTCTAAACCGGCGATGAGTGTTATCTGATTGGTCAAACGCCATGAGGTAAACTTGAGGCCAGGCTGCAGTGAGACTGGAGTAGTAGCCGCTGCATAAAGCACTTTAGCTTAAGATTTTCTTTGAAGACGGCAATTTACTGATAAGAGAAAATCAAAAAGTCTCAAATGTCTCCTACTTCAGACGCATTCTTAAAAAAAACGTTAGGTTCAAATCTTTGTTTGTCTTTTTAATCACAGACGTAAAATGACTTAAACTGCAGCGGCATTATTAAAAAGGGCAGAAACATTAACATTAACTGTGTTTTCTTTTTTAATATTAACCTTGTCCAGTCAATCTGTACGTACAGCTCATTCTAAGAAATGATTTCTAGTTATTTCTACTCCCACAGGATGAACTCACTACAGTTTTTGAGGTAACATTAACAAACAGATGAGTTGTATTTTGCAGTTTTATCAAATTCTCATCACCAACTTTGAGAGAACCGTCCTCATGTTGGTGTCTGGGCTGTGAAATAACAGGAAGTCAGAGGATATTATTACACATTATATCACAACCCCAGCAGTAAAAACGAGCCACCCCATCTCTCTTTTATCTTGTCCTCCATCTCTTGTATGTGTGTGTGCCAGTGAAAGAGAGAGCGAAGGGTTAAACCATGTTCTCATAGATAGGTCACGTCTGGGTCAATCTCTCTGGCTCCAGCACTTCCCTGCTTAACCCCTTCACATCCCTGTGTCTCTGTCAAACACACACACAAACTGCCTTTTGCTACTGTCTGTTTCCACCAAATGTGTGAATGCATGTGTTGTTTAAAGGTTGGATTCCTTTTATTATATTGCATGTAAAACATTTTTAATAGTGCTAAGTGAAGAGAGAGATGAAGACGGTCCAACAAGAAAAGGTCCTGGCTGGATTATGGTCAACTAGGACATCAATTTACCCATTTCTCACAATAAACAGGTTTTGGATCACCTTCATACATACTTAGTCAAACATGAAGGATGCTGTAGTCTGACTGACTGACTTCCAGGACAATAGTGTAAAGCTACTGATTAGAAAAATGATGCAAAGCCTTTGAGCCACTCTCTAATCCAGGTAGCTGACTGTAACAGGTGATTTCTGGATAATTTCCGTGCCTTCCCACAGCAGCAACTACATATTGGATGTGGAAGATGGAAATTATCGTCACAATTCCTGTCTCACCCTGTTTATTTTTGCACTTCTTCCTGTCTCCTGCCATTCTGGCTCTAGCCACCGGATGCCTTGTATCTTCCCTCCTTTTCCAGCCACCTGACTCTTCCATTCCCACCCGCTCACCTGTCTCATTTCCCCATTTACTTCCCAGTATATACAGTAGTTCCCAGCTCATTTCCACATGGAAAACATGGCTATTGTTCCACTACAGTTTTTTCTACTTGTTGGGTGCAGTTTGCTGCCTGCCTGTGCATTTCTACTTGGATTACCTGTGCACCTGTTGTTAGAGTAAAAATGATTTACTCAGTGATAATTATCTAATTCTCTTATTACATTTTTGTTTGATTATTGTTTTTCTTACTTCTTGTCATTATGAAGGATATTTGTTTTTAATGTTTAATCCTGTCAGCAACGGGAACATGTTATACTCTGCTAATGCTGCACTCTGCACACAGACATAAAACAGGACAGGTCAGAAAAAGGTCAGCATTCTCAGAGTTGACCAGTTCTTGTTGCTATACACCTATGAGCAGTGTTTTATCCTTATATGGAGTTCTTTTTCCTTGTAAAATGATCATCCTTTAACCATACCAGCCCCCATCTGTGACTTCAGGGTGTGTCTCATTTGTAATAAAAAGCTTGCACAAAGGGGGAACGGACGGAGTTGGAGATAGGAAATCCTGGGTGAAGCATTTATGATGCTAAGACCTCAGGCCGGCTCCCCTTGCAAGTAAAAAGGCCAAGTGTCCTTGTTGTGCTTTATTGTCTCCATCTCTTAGTGTGTGAATGGTGTTGTGTTAATTTTGGACCCAACACCTGTTACAGACCTCTATCTGTTCACTGGCTTTACCTCCATTTTACTTTGTCTGCTTAAAATAAGATTTTAAACATATGCATTTAGTCCTACTCATTCCGACACAATGACAAATTGGACATCACACAATAGGGATATTTACAAAATGAAACTGTACAACAACAATATCCAATTGGGAAAATACAATTAAACAAGAAACACTATGTTCTAATATAAGTGTTCAACACTAGTTCAAACACACGGGAGAAAAAAGACATTGAGGCTGCTGCTACATGATTATGCATCTTAAATTGCCAAGCAAATATTTTGTTATGGGTGTCAAAAATAAACACACCCTAACTTTCACTCCTGTGCTAACAAAGTGTGCATACAAACTCTCTGCAGACATTCCAGTGGTTGCAGCAGACTGGCTGTGATTGATAGAGTCAGTCACTACTGGTCCCACTGGGATGTTCCCAGTTAATTACTGTCTGTCTCCACACACATAACAGGCATTAAAGGCTTTGATCTGTACATCCAATAGCAACAGGGTATATGTCAAAGGGTGTGTGTGTGTGCGTCTGCATTCCACCACCAATATTTATATGCTTTGAAAAATTAGTTTTGATATAAAAGGAGATGCTGGTGTGTGTGAGAGTCTGTGTGTGGTGGTGGGTTATTGTTTTTGTATGAATTACAGCATAAAAGGTGTTTCTCTCTCTCTCTTTCTCTCTCTGTACTCTGAGATGTGTATTCTTTGAAGTGTGCGTCTCTGCTGGAACAACAAAAACTGCTTGCACCAAAAGTGACAAAGTATTCCAAGGAATATAAATGTGTATGTGGTTGAGCCATAAAAAATAGTGTGCAGGAATGCTCAGTTTGATGATTTGACAAAGAACCACATATATAATTATACCTCAGCTATCTTAACCTCAGTGATTTCAAAAATTTGTCTGAGCCACTTCCAGAGCAGCATGAACCAACATGGAATCTGTGAAATGAAGCCCACCTCCAAAAGCAAACACTGGTTTGGGTGTTTGGTGAACATCTTTCTTATGATTGGTTTTGTTGTGTTTTCAAACCAGAAGGCCCATTATCCACATATGGCACAGACCAACAGAATGGTTGTAAACTACTGTAATGTTGTGTATGTGGTTTGGTAATTGCAAAATAAAACAAAGAACGAAGTGTGTCTTCATACCCAAGACTCTTTTGCAGAAACTCACTATGTAAAGTACCCATGTTTCCAACATGCAGGGTTGAAGAGATGGAGAACAAGATAAACATGGCCAAATCGGGGTTGGCAGTTGCAGGCCCTAAAATTCTACGTTATTGAAATCATTCACTTCATAAAGAAACAAGAGTGTAAAGCTAAACTAGCAGCTCTGAAAAGCAGCGCTTAGAGCTAAGTATTAAAAAAAGCTAGCTCTCAAGATGTTCATCCACATTAGGTAGATTAGTCAAACTAATGCAGAATGAAGATTGTTCATGAATCTAATTTACTCGAGTAAACTACTGTTCACAGAGAAAAGTGAATCAGACTTTAAAGGACTTAGCTTTGTACCAAAAGACTACACGTTAGAGCTTCAGATACAGCAACACAGGCAAACCATTTTACCAAATGCATGTACTTGCATGCTTTTAGAAGGAAGACCAATTTGACTGCATAAACACTTTCTCCAAAACACGTAGTGGTAAACAGACAAGCACAAACTGAGCTAGACATACACATGCGCCACAAACACAGATGTGCACAAATGCCAAAGCTCGATGCTTCCAGAATACTTTTCATTCCTCGACGCACACTCCCACATCCTCACATATACACTCAAACCTACAAACACACATATAGGCTTACATATTTTCAGACAGACATACAGTACCATAAACACTAGGACTTAACTCCCTGCACCACAAATGATGGAAAAATACAGTCGCAGTCTGTGTGCGTATGTAGGATATATGTGTATCATGGCCCCTATCTAAGGGAGTTTCCCTACTAAACCTAAACTCTAAGCTAAGTGTGTGTGTGTAAAAGATGATCAATCAGTTCATGCACACATATTAGCTTGACAGTCTCTCTGGTCAATGACACACACACACACACACGCAGTGGAGAGGTCAGGCTTGGTGTCCACTTCAGCACTCTGTTCCTGTGGGAGGGGTCTAGCTCTCTTTGTCTGTGTTAAACCCTTTTCCTCCTTTACCAGTGCAGCACCAGCTCAGCACATAACTACACACGGCATGTGTCTGTCAGCTTATGTATGTGGGGGGAAAAAATTGTGTGTTTGCCACATATATTTTTAAGGAGGGCGAGTGTTTTAACATATGCACATGTAATTGAGGGAACAGATGCTTGTATCTGCACATTCCTGCTTCTGAGATGTTTATGTCCACAAAAAACATAACAGAATGTGGTTTCCAGTGAGATGGCCACTGGCATGAGCTTGTGTATTATCTGTGTTTTAGCTATTGGTTGTGGTGGAGAAGTCGGTGTAAGCAGTAAATAATTTGTAGTTGCAGTAGAAGAAGCTACAGTCTTAGGACTAAGCAGCAGAATTAGTACCACCACTGGTAGTACTGCTGCTAATACTACTACCCATGCTTATATGTCTACTACTCCAATGATTCCAACTACTACCACTGCTATGACAACTTGCAAGTAGTAAAATAGTTAAAATGTGTGTGTTAGTAGCAGTGCAGGAAGTAGTAGTGGCATTTTCCAGTCATTGGACTTTGCATTAACAGCGGTATTGGTAAAAGTAGTGGCTCTAATGCTGCTGCTGCTGCTTATAGTACCGCTCCCATGACTAGTACTAATATTACTACAACTTAGAGCACTAAAGCTAAAGCTGGTTGTTGTGTAAGCAGCAGTATACATGTACATACTTATTAAAGTAGTAGTATAAACAGCAATTACTGCTGGTACAATTAGAGCGTAGTATTCATAGTAGCAGCAGTAACGTCATAATACTAGGTTTATCAACAGCTAGTAGTAGATACAGGTGCAGCCACAGCTGTGATAGTTTTAGCAGAGATGGCAACGTTTGCAGTGGTGGGAGCAGACGCAGCTCCAACAGAAGCAGCGGTGAAGTAATAATAGTTGTTCTAGATGCATCAAGTGCAAGTAAGTAACAGTAGTATCAGAAGCTGCAACAGTGTCAGTAAGTAACAGTGGTAGTAATAATGGCACTAGGTAGTAGTGGATGTAACAGCAGACAGTATCAGAGGCAGTAACTGCAGCAGTGGTAGTAGATGAAGTGGCAAAATGTGTACAATTTCTTTAGGATCAGCTTTGTAGTGAGTTGAAACAGCAGCGGTCTCTTAGGTTATTATGTGATGGGAAACAGAGAATCTGCTGAATACAATATCAATAGTCTTAGTATTAAAGTTAGCAGCAGTATTGTATGCAGTAGTAGAAGTAGTAGGACTGGTAAGAGCAGAAACAGCAGGTATTGTACCTGTCCTCCAGGGAAGGTGGTCGGCTTTTGTGGACTGAATCGCTGGTGTACATTTTAGTGAGAGGTGGGACACACACGTTGGCTCGGCTCGGACTGATCACGTCTCGTTAATGGCTGGAATTAATTAAAGCCACAAGAACACACTGCAGAGCCACAACATGTGCCCATTTGGTTTGGCTCGTGTGTTTGTGTGTGGTTTGAACTTGTGTGAGTGTGAGCGCTTTCCATGGGGTTGTGTTTGAGTGTCTGTGGTGGAGCTGGACACTGTGGATGAGGCCAGAAAGTGTGGTTGTGTGAGTGTGTTTGCAGAGTTTTGATTTTGTGAGTGCGTATGTTTATTCTGCGTGTGAGGGAAAGTGTCAAAATGTGGTCAGAGTGTGTGTGTGTGTGTGTGTGTATTTGCATGGTTTGCGTGGGTGTGTTTGACTGTGTGTGTGTGTGTGACCATTTGCTGAATAAATGAGGAATGTCCTGCCCAAGACTGTGAGTGCAAATTAGACCGGCGTTGGAGGTGTGCTCTTTCAAAGTGTGTGTGTGTGAGTAACATGTCTCTCATTTCCATGGCCCAATATTTGCTATGGAGCACAGCCCGGCCTTTAACCTAATGAAGGAAAGTAATCGTGTCCTCTGTGTTCACATACACACACACACACACTGCTCTCATTAGTGGTGCACACACAAGACTGCAGGAAGAAAAGAGGAAGAGCTGGGGATGGACAGAGGGATGGAGGGTGTGAGAAGGTGAGACACAGAGTCAGGATAGAAAGGAAAGGACACATAATGTACCCACAGTGCTTGTGTCTGTGGTCTACAGCCTGTACTTTGTCTTGAGCAGTTGCCAACACTGAGAGAACTGACCTGACTCTTGTTACTGACACTGATCACTTCTCGCTCTGCTAGAAAAAACACTTAAACTCTCAGAGGAACAGGTAGTTTCCAAACCTCTACATGCAGAATGAGCTTTGGAAAAGTGAAATCATTAGCTCAGAGTCATTCAGTCTGACATTATAGGGATTTAACTTTTCCTTTGTTTATAAAATAAATGTTTAAAATATGCTTTCTTAAAGGGATCATTGGGGTTTATTTAGAATTTGGATCAAATTCTTGAACTTCTACTGATTATTCTAACACTCCGGGATGGGATGAGCTCTTAATACATGATATGAGCCTGATAACCTCCCGAGAACACAGACAAAGGGTGTCAGGACCAAAAATAGGCATGGGAAACGACAACTGATGGTTTTATCTCATGTGTGATAGTGGAGGACAACCGATGCCACAATGACACTTCACGATGTCCCAAAACAGACTCCAGTGTCAGAATTTTGTTTTTATTGTACATGATGTGCTGGTTGGAGACACAACAACAGGAGCACACAGCTCTCCTCTGCACAAAGCTGTAAAGACGTTGGATTGAAAGAGAGACGCTGATGTTGCAGCTCACTCTACAAGATGGAACTGTAATGTGTGTGTTAAATCCCCTCTCAATGTCCTCTGAAGTATGACAAATGCCTGTAGAGATGTAGTCAGTCATATCTGCTTTTACATCAGGAACTGATATATTATTTAGGATTCTAATCGTCGAACACAGTGATCATCATATCAGAAAAAAAGGTTTTTAGTCTGAAACAAGCATCAGAGGTTTCATCTTGTAAGAAGATCTCAGCAAAGTTGGCTACTACTGATATGAATGTTTGCCAAAATGACTAAAACGAAACTGTGGCATTACTATAAGTCACATAACATTGTGAGTCCATGACATTTATCAGCTTTCATTGTCATTTGTTGTTAAAACTTAGTGAATCCTACGCTCACATTCTTTCTTTGTATTTTGAAATGCAGAAGTTGCTACTGTTTGCTAAATTCATCACATTATACTGATTTTAAATTTTAAATAGAACAGAAATAAGAAATCCTCTGATTTCTGTCTTTACAAGGTCGTTATTTCTGTTAATATTAGCATGAGAAGGTGTCGCCACACACAGTGAACTGGGACTAGGAGTGTGTGTGTCTGTGTGTGTGTAAAAGCTTGTGTTCTCAGTCTCTGCTCAGGGGCTACTGACCCGCAACGAGACCCTCGCCATCGCACACACACACACGTGCACAGGAACACAGTAAGTTTTTATAGTAAGTGGCAGCTGACGAATCCCCCCGCCCTGATCTCTGACCTCTAGCTCTGCCTTCTATACCCCCCAGCTAATTGACATGTCTCCTCTGATAAACTTTCTCTCTCACACACACACAATCACACCCTTAACGTATAGTGAGAAGCTCTCACCAAATCCACACATAACACATGAACACGATATTTCAGAAGAGAAAAAAGGAAAAAAACAAAACAACACAGAACATAGTATAAATAAGAGAGAATCGCTCATTATCCCAAGATTATTAGGTTGTGAATTATAAAGTGTGTTTGCTTGGGGTTCACTTCTCTTTCTGTAAGCTGTATCACAAGATACTCAAAATAGTTTAAAATAGTTATAGTACTGCACTATAGAACTCATTTGGCCAACATGACAAAACTTTTTACATATTTTCTGTTTGCTATTTCATGCTGGACAGGAAGCATACAGTGGATTTTAATAATCATTGCTGCAGTTTAAAGTGACGGCAAAAGGCATAATCCAAATCATAAATGAATAATGACAGAGAACAGTGATTCTTACAGTGGAGGGAGAAGAAAAGAGAAGGAACACGGACTGTGAGCAATAAGGAGAAGTGCAGTAGCAGCTTCAGTCCCACATGTGTAAACTATTCAGTTTTGCAATGGACAAGGAGAGAGAGAGAGAGAGAGAGAGAGAGCGAGAGAGGGGCCTACACTTCCCAGGCCGCCCGTGGAAAAGTATACTCTACAATTCATTGCTTCCTTTACGGCAAATTAAAGGGCCCTTGTTAAAAACTGGGGACAGGGGTAGAGCATGGGGGGATTCAATGGTAATAGGGCAAAAAAGAAGGCCTTTATAACTGTGTATAGTCCCTGATAGTCCCAAAAAGTGGCCTCTTCCCTGTCTGTGCACTACGAGCTGTGATATAGGATTTTGTCTTGTGAGCATTTTCCTTCTTTGCTATTGACCAGCTTTTTATTTCCTTTCCATCACAGTGAATAACCACCACAATGGCTGGAAAATAACCAAATATTTGTGGTACATCGCTGTTGGTGATATAACTCATAAATCATTAGTAGTCAAAAGACTTATCAATGGTGTCATTTTAACTGCGACCGAGGTTGTAGGTACAGCAGTGCTTAGATGATCACCATATGGAGTGAAGTTATGATCTGTTCTTAGATCATAACTGTCCATACCATTTCATTCAAGATTACCTTCAGGGCATTTTAGCCTTTATTGGACAGTTTGATAGTACAAAAATTGTATATTGTGATAACTTTGAAAATATAAATGCTCCAACTCTGTATTTCAGAAACCTTGCTCTCTGTTGGAAACAACATGTAATGTGCTTTGCAGGAACGAGCTGCAGAGGATGTCTCTAAAAACTCTGCAAAAGACCTGAATCCTTAGTAATGTAAGAGGGTTTTATTTTAGAGTATATAAAAAAAAAAAGTACATTTCATTATTCAAAGTTATGGGATCAAACACTTTATAGCTGGACTGACCCATGAAATGTACATATTAGCAGAGCCGTTAGCTACCATAAAATGCATTAGATTAACGGTTATATCCCGTAACGTAGCTGCCATGGCCTTAATGTGAAAAGCAGCAGGGGGTGTGACGGCTGGTTCCTCCCCACTGGAAGCTGCACTTCCTCCACAGGCCTCCCAGAGGAAGAGTGTTCATTCCTTCTAGAAGGTTCCCTTAGGATCCAGAGTCTGAATGGTCTCTACCACAAAAACACTGCCTCCTTACCACATGTTACATGACCTAAGGGGAAATGCGCGCGCACACACACACACACATCTGGGTTTACACCTCTGAAAGACTGTCTGGTTTGTTGATGGTTATCGTAGCCAGAATAGTTCCTGCCTCTCCCTTCTCTCCGTCTATAATGTATCCCTCCACTCTTTTCCCAAACCCTTCTCTTCCCTTTCTTTCTATGCCATCCATCCCTCTCTCACTCATTCGTAGTCATAATTCACACAATTTATCAACAAGTTGTTTAATTAGATGAACTAATTAAACTTGGTTAAACCCTGGTTTGATGAGTGCAGAATATATTTCTACCACAGTACTGGCTTTTTCTTCCTTAAGGGGAAACTGATATTGAAATTCTAGTTGGTCCACATTCCTCAAACTATTCCTCAATCACTAAATTTCACCATATTATCAGACAAATTACAACGGATGAGCTATCCCAACACAAGGTCACTGACAGGGCTTAATGGCGGCTGTAAGACTTAAAACCCATGAACTTTCCGTTACAGGGTGCCACAAGTCCATAAGCAATAGTCCACCCTGGAACCCAACCAGGCAACAAATATTTGGAACGTTGTCCTCATCTCTATCTGTAATCACTACGTGCATTAGCCTCTGGCCAAGAATAGCTGATCAGATAATGCCATTTCAGAGACGAACATTACACACACATTAAGCAGCCAAGCAACTCATCAGTGCTCCGTCAACACGCCGAGAGCCAACAAATAGCTCCGGAGATAGCGTGATAGCCATGCGGTAGGGATTTTGTTGGCACGCATGAGCTTTGGAGTTACAGCACAAGAGCAAATGTTGCTACCTAAAAATGTTGTTGACAAGCTACAAGCCTGGAGATTAAAACTAGTCAGGAGGTCAGAGTGCTGGTTGGATGACCTTCGTTTCTTAGTTCAGCCAGTTCAGGGGAGTCCTTCTTTCCTGCTGCTGGCTCATGTCTCCAATAGTGGCCTTAAACACGTCTTCATTCTCTTTTCAGTAAATAAATCCTGTACTGATATCTCTCATTTCTTGCCAGTGTTTCCACTGAGGTCACGTCCTCAGTGCTCTTCCTGAAGCTTGTGGGTTTTAACAACCTGGGGAAAGGTTTGCATTCAACATGTGTGCAACAGCAGAACACTGTGGCCTCTTAAAGGACAATTCATGGTTTCCAATTTCCCTGGGATGCTCCTATTCATATTGCGTGCACGTCTCTTCATACACTTGAGGAAGACATGAATTCAGAGAATATGAAGGTGATGATGAGCTGGATTTAGTGAACACATTTGACAAGCGTCTGGATTTTGGGGAACTCAGATTGATGATGACTTGGATTTAGGGTGTGTGGCACTCACACTCAGCACTTAGTTGGAGTCAAGTGACAAGTAGGAATAAGTAAGCGAGGGGGTTTATTTTGAGCATGTTTGACTTGGGGGGACACACGTTTGAAAACCAGCTGTAATTTGGTGAACAAACCACACCAATTTAAATGCCATGCGATCCACAGATGATGCAAAAACACAAACTCTTGCGGATTTAAACATGCAGCTAAATATAAAAACACAGCACTGGAGAATTTCTTTTCCCAGAAATTACCAGAACCAACCCCCTGTTGAACATGCTGAACGATCCGCCACACTGCTAAATGATAAATGGACTTTTAAGTCCTGGTGGCGTGTGTTTACATTAGTTGTTATATATTGTGATGTGACCTTTGACCTCTTTGCTACCAATCTGTAAACAGCTTATACTGATTTCAAGGAACTCTGCCTTTTGGAGTATGACGTGAGGAGTAATGAGTTATTAAGAGATCAGCTCAACATACTTTCTTTGACTGGTCACAGTTCCTGCCAGTGAGCAGTGTTGCTGAGCACGAGCTGTCAAGCTTAATTAGTATGAGGGCGAGAGAGGAAACAGAAGTGTTAGAAAGAAGAACTGCAGTGTATCATCCAAGGATTTTCTATAAACACACCTGTCACACACTCTTGATCTTACACATAGCCCAAGGGCTTAAAACAAACCAGGTTAACCACTCGGTCGTTTTCAACTTTTACTTTAAGTCTGAAATAACCTGAGGTTCATGTTCTCTATAAGCTTGTGACACCTCCTCTGTAAATCTGGCTGCAAATGGAAATTGTTGAAAATGTTGGACAACTTTCCACATATGATAGCTTTTGAATGTTTGGTGACAGGAATTTGAAAGTAGATCTCAGTCTGTTGTTTTACATGTGTTGGTTTTACTATTACTACAATAAATACGGCATATTGTCATGTACAGTGCTGCATGTACTGAAAACACGCTCATCAATACAGTGGTAACAAACACAATGTTATGAATAAATTAATCTGTTGGCTTGGTGATTGGAATAATTAAATCAGTATGATTCTAGTTGACATATTAAAATCTAATGTAAAAATATATAAATGTAAGACTAATTTGGTCTGTTTAGGTCATTTTGAAACAGATTGGGCCATAAAAGCTTGTCTTCATAAAAACAGATGAAACCACACTTTGTTATCACAGACATGCGCATGTTTTAGTAGTTTCATCTCCTCATGAGATGATTTCTTTGATTCATGTCAATAATTTGAGTCTTCTGAAACAGATTAACATATTTTCCTCAACCACAGGATGTGTCTTAAGACATTGTTTAAGAAATGAGAAGCTACTCACTGCATCAGTTAGGGTTCAATAACTTGTTGCCAGCTGAAACATAATCATTAATACGGTAATTATCCAATAGGAGGCTTACCTATTTGCTTAGTTAAGTCAAGGTGGTGTTTTTTTTTGTTTGTTTTTTTTTTGGGACGAGTAGTGTATTTTACTTTCCATCTGCAAGGACACACTCATAAAAGTGTGTGTGTGTGTGTGTTAATTTTTGTCTGTAGTTTTATTCATGGGGGGGGGAGCTGGGAGTCTGTATCTGTCATACACATCAACACACAAACATACACACAAGTTCAGAACAGAGGTCCATGGGTCAGACATTTTGGTCATGGCCCGAGAGGATCCTGTTCAGTATGAGGAAACCTGCCCGCTGGGTGTGTGTGTGTCACAGTGTGTGCAGGAGTTGGTTTAGAATAGCAGCCGCAGTGTGTGACAGTAGGCTGTAGCTCATTTCACTGTGTAATTCAGCCATGTTAGCACGAGTCTCCAGCCTCTTAACACCGGCACTAAGTCACTGCAAAATGTTGAATCTACGTTCCTATCTCCTATGTAGTATGTCTGTTCATTCCACTCAAACTAACATATTAAAGTTTGAAATCTACAGTTTCTTCTCCATGAGGATTATATATATAAAGACAGTATTATTTTTATGCATTTATTGATTTCACTTTAATTACCTGTCCACCAACACAAGGAAATATGTCTAAAGTGAAACCAGGAAGCTCACAGGAAAAGTGGAGGCTTGACCAATTATTCTACAGTCACAGTGACATGTACTCATAAGGGCATTTGATTATTTTGGACATTTTCATTACATGAAAATGCACAAAGTACCTCGAGTTTAATTAGCTGTGACCATTAAACTGTTGCTGTATCCCTGACTCACAGTGCTTCAACTGGGTTGGCAGCTCCTTTAACACACAGTGCTGCAGAAGTACTGACTGTCTCACTTTATCTACGTTTTCTTTAAGATGAAAACAGCTTTCATCTGGATTCACTAACTGATGAAAAAACCTAAAGTTCATACTAATGCACCCACCAAATTAGTAATGGCTAATATGCATGGGCTGAATAACAGAGGAGTAAAACATGTTAGCATAAACCTATAGTGGCAGTGTTAGTGCATACTAGTAGTGTGGCTTGATGAAACCAGTCAACACAGACTGACAATGGACCTGATGAGACAAGATCAAGGGAGGAGATCAAGATGTTGGTCCCTGATGTTTAATCAGGATTCAAATTTAGCACAGAAGTCTGCCCCCTCCAACATTAAAGAGAAGGGTGTGTGTGTGTGTGTGTGTGTGTGTGAGAGAGAAAGATAGAGAGACAGAAATGAGTGTGTGTTCCAGATACTGTATTCTTTATATCCACTGTGGATGTATGAGTTTGAACATAAGTCACTGCACATGGACCTGGACTTTTTTGTTTAACTTTGTGTGTATCTTACACTTGTATCCAAGCGTGTGTGTGTGTGTGTGTGTGTGTGTGTGTGTGTGTGATCTGGGTGGCTCTGGGCTCTGTGATCCCAGGTGGGCTGAAGGGGAGGAGCAGAGCTACAAAAAGGGATGCAGCGCCAGGAAAGAGAAGGAAGACACTCTCCCTTTCATCTCTCTTTCATCCCTCCTTTTCAACCCAAGAAGAGAGAGAGTGTGGGCTCCACCCTTCGCTGTTTCTCTGTGTCCCTCTCTCTTCCTCTCCATGTCTCACCCTCTGATGCTTTTTGATGCTTTTCAAGTCGACCAAATGTGCTTTCCGGCCGTCATGCACTCTAAGGCGTGTGTGTGTGTCAGTGGAGCATGGTTTGGCATAGAGCCTAATTACTTTTAAGTCACAGACAGGTAGGTGGGAGGTGTGTGTGAGTGTGTCTTTGTCCGAAAAATAAGAGCTTTGAACTGATTCGTTCACCACCACCTTGGTTCCCTGGTTTATAGGCGTTGTGAATCGCCTCGTACACCCACAGGCTTTTTGGTCTTTTTGGACCACCATCAGACAGAAACACACTTCTGTAGGCCTCTGGCCAGATATAAACCACACTCACCGCAGCAGGAACTGGCATGATATTATCAGAAGATTTTAGTTTAGTGGACGTACTGTGAGAGACTTTGTTGGACAATAAGAAACAATGAAGGAATATAAACAGTGTGGATATCTGGGTTGAGTTTAAGGGATTCTTATTCTTAACAAAATGTTGGTTTATGCCACATTTTCATGTTTTTATTTAATTAAATTTTTATATGACCATAATCACAACTCCCTTAAAATCAGATACGGTTGATTAGAGTAGATTTTATAAGACAATAATAACAATGGTTTGTAAAAGGGAGAAACACTGTGGTGTGATAACAGTGGGTGTGGGCAGAATGAATGACAGAGAAATTACAGCTGATTATTATGGTTTATGATGTGGTATGTTGTCCCGCTAAGTCGAGTCTTTAACTTGGGAAACATCCTCTCTGCTGAACAATCCTTGAGCACCAATGACAAGCTCCAGGAAGAGACTTTCACTACAGGGTTTAATAAACAGTCACACTATTATGTGCAAAGCCTTTACAAGCTACTGCTGTTTCTTATTTCCTCTCTGTGCCTTTCTGTGTGAGGAGCAGGAGGAGAGGTGGCTACAGGACAAGTCTGAACATGATGCTACTCCTCTCTCCTCCCCTCATCTCCAAATCGCTCCGTCCCTCTTTCCTCTCCTTGTTTTAAGTAGAAATCACAGTCTTGCTCTGGAGGTTTCCATGACAAACAATACTAATTAGGGATAATTTTCCTTTTGCTTTATTCACGCGTGTCTGGAGGGTGAAACTGAAGCACTGTTAAACCTCTATCTCCACCTCCAGACACACTATAAATCTAAAATGATGAAGAAAAAATATACTTGTACTTATTCATTGAACTGCATGCAACGAACTATATGAACTCTCATTATGTAAAAGTTATAAGACAGTTATCTCACATACTTGGCAGCAACATGTGTGTGAATGTATAAGTGCCCTATACGTATGGGCGTATATCTAATGATCCCTGTGTCGCCCTCTTTGTGTCTCCGACACCTCCCTTTCTCATTAGTGGCGACGCCTGAGTGGATTAACCACATGTACACACACATGCTAACAAAAGTAGAGCCCATCAAAGCAGATATATCCACCCTGGTTTAGGAAAGACAAACTGTCATAAAACACAGATTTGTCCTCGATGCAAACCAGAAGCCCTTTTCTGGCAGGAGACGGGTGAGTGTGAGTGTGTGTGTGTGTGTGTGTGTGTGTGTGTGTGTGTGTGTGTGTGTGTGTATGTGTTTAGAGTGATCTGCTGCTATAAATAATTCTACTCATGATAACAAAAGCAAGAGATAACGTTACTACATTGATTAGGAAATAAACAGGCTTAAAGAAAAGAAAGTTCTGCTAAACAACCAAATATGTCCTGATATGTCGCTATCAGACTGATGAAGAGGCAAATAAATTGAGAGCTGGGCCCCAGGAAATGTAAAGAGAGTGTGAATGGGACAGCAGGCACTGAGCAGAGGATGAGAATGTGATCCAACTCCCTTAACAGAGAAACAGAGTTTCCTGAGAGGCTGAGGTCTGTGATACCAAGTAGTGATGCCATTCTGGTCACCTTTTGAAAACCAGGACTCCAAATCCCACCTTTAATTTCACAGACACCGTCTACAGCTACCAATCTGTGTCCACAAACCTAAGCTCATTTGCCTGATCTTAGTGATTTAGCTACAGTATGTGGGGACACTGCTGTATATTATATTTTGCAGCGGGCAAAGTTAACTGGGCTGAGGTGGTGAAAGTGAGACTTGTCCCAGCAACATCCACATGTCAGCAAAGTAGGATAGAAAATAAACAAGAAGGTTCCTGTAAACCTGCAGAAACACAGTAACATCAATGCTGTATCTGCAAAACCTAATGTATTGTTTGATATCATCTTCTGGTACTGACTACAACTGAAAGCACGCTGATTCTACAGACCACGAGCCATCGGCAGTCTAAGTGGTATGTACAAATAGCAGATGAGACAGAGCACTATGCCATGAGAGAAAATAGAGGTGGATTACAACAGTGTGATATGCAGTGAACAGATATCAGTGTCAGGGCTCTGGTCAGGATTTACTGACAAGCTGGGAGCAATGCTGCGGATGTACTGCTGGGGAAATATGACAAGGTAAAACAGACCCACTGACAAATCAAAGCTGGAGAATATTCAACTATTAATGCAGACACACAGAGGAGAAGGACAAATATGACAAAGACGGGTAGAAAAACTAGGTTGCATACCTTTCTTGACCTTCTTAGATGGCTGTTTTTTCTTGATGAACTTGGTCACCTCCTGCGGCAGTCCCAGCTCTTCCCCATCTCCAGCCATCTCTGCAATGGGCTCAACACCTCCTGAGTGACAGCCAGAGAAAACAGATCAGGAATTGTTTTAGCTGCACACATTTAAGCTTCATTATGTGAGTTGAATACAGTAGATCAGAGCCTACACTAAAAGCTACACAAGTGGCCTATAACACTGCAAACATTTCAGTGTTGCCCTACATTGTTGCTGCCAAAATGCTAGTTAGCAACGGGGATTCTATGGAATGTGTTGGGTCACTGTTACTGAAATCTATATCTTCATCCTAGCAGCTCCTGAGAAACAGCTTCATCACATAATCCATTTTATGTGAAGATTTTAAGATAAAGTATTTAAAGTGAAGTTTGAACTCAACAAATGAAAACACTTTAGGTGCCAGAAGAAGCAACATTCTGTTGTGAATATATTCACTACTTATAATAGTGATGCAGTTTCAATAAATTGATAATTAGCTGAAAGAGAATATGCTAATTAGTAAATCACTATCTAAGCTTTAGGACGATTGGACACCCGGTCTGCAAGTTGGAGTGAGTTACTGTGTGTGTGATTGTGTGTGTAACTGTGTGTGTGACTGTGAGTGTGACTGTGAGTGTGACTGTGTGTGTGACTGTGTGTGTAACTGTGTGTGTGACTGTGTGTGTGACTGTGAGTGTGACTGTGTGTGTGACTGTGTGTGTGACTGTGTGTGTGAATGTGAGTGTTACTGTGTGTGTGACTGTGTGTGTGACTGTGTGTGTGACTGTGTGTGTGACTGTGTGTGTGACTGTGTGTGTGACTGTGTGTGTGACTGTGACTGTGTGTGTGACTGTGAGTGTTACTGTGTGTGTGAATGTGAGTGTTACTGTGTGTGTGATTGTGTGTGTAACTGTGTGTGTGACTGTGACTGTGTGTGTGACTGTGAGTGTTACTGTGTGTGTGAATGTGAGTGTTACTGTGAGTGTGACTGTGTGTGTAACTGTGTGTGTGACTGTGACTGTGTGTGTGACTGTGAGTGTTACTGTGTGTGTGAATGTGAGTGTTACTGTGTGTGTGATTGTGTGTGTGTCTATGTGTGTTACTGTGTGTGTGACTGAGTGTTACTGTGTGTGTGACTGTGTGTGTGACTGTGTGTGTGACTGTGTGTGTGACTGTGTGTGTGACTGTGTGTGTGACTGTGTGTGTGACTGTGTGTGTGACTGTGTGTGTGAATGTGAGTGTTACTGTGTGTGTGACTGTGTGTGTGACTGTGTGTTTGACTGTGTGTGTGACTGTGAGTGTGTCTATGTGTGTTACTGTGTGTGTGACTGAGTGTTACTGTGTGTGTGAATGTGAGTGTGACTGTGTGTGTGACTGTGTGTGTGACTGTGTGTGTGACTGTGTGTGTGATTGTGTGTGTGACTGTGTGTGTGACTGTGACTGTGTGTGTGACTGTGAGTGTTACTGTGTGTGTGAATGTGAGTGTTACTGTGTGTGTGATTGTGTGTGTGTCTGTCTGTGTGTGTGACTGTGTGTGTGACTGTGTGTGTGATTGTGTGTGTGATTGTGTGTGTGTGTCTGTGTGTGTGACTGTGTGTGACTGTGTGTCTATTTGATGAAATCCTTTCTCGAATCCCATGGATCAGTCTGGACTTAGGGAGGTTCTGAGGCTGATGAATTGGACGCCTTGTCTATTCTCCATTCCACCTTTCTGTCTCCTCCTCTACCCCCCTTCCTCATTCCTCTCTTCCCCCTGTCTGTCTTCTCTTCATCCCCCTTTCCTCGTTTTTCTCCATCCACTCTTCCACTGCCATACCTTCCCTGTTTCCTCTTTTTCACTTTTCCATTTACTCCTCAACTCTTTGTCTTATCTCCATCCTCCTCTTTTTTATTCTGTGCTGCTTTTCTGTTTATCCCATATTTCCTCTCGTCCCAAAGGTTTGTGTCCAGTTAGACGGTACTTTCATTTAACATGCATTACACACATAGCGTCTTTGTGTCGTGTGTGTGTCTGCCATCATGTCTACCTTAAGGTGTCTGAGAATGTGTGTGTCTCCATCTCCCCCACTGTGTATATGTGTGTGTGTGAGTGTGTGCACAGATTACCTTAAGCCCTCTCTAATATTTATCCTGGCCTTTTCTAAAGCCAATCTTGTTCTTTTTGGTGAGAGCACAGCTTGTGGCTTCTCTTTCTCTCTCTCTCTCTCTCTCTCTCTCACACACACACACACAGACACACACACACACATGCAGCACTCACTCACAGTTGTTTGAAATGGGATATGCCCCACTCTTAATTGGGCAGGTGTTTTTTTAAGGCGAGTCGTTTTTTTTAACAGTGTTGTACGATTTCACAGGGAATGTGTGTGTGTGTGTGTGTGTGTGTGCGCTTGTTTTAACCTCACTCTTACATCAACATCATGTAAGGAAATAGCCCACCTCTGGAGCAACTTACTCTGAAATAAAATCACATCACACACACACACACCGTCTCTTAGCACTGACCTCTCACACATTCCTCCCTCTCCCCCTCTCTCCTTCTCTGTAAATAGTAGGTGTAGTACAGCTTGGTCAGAGCTGTGGTGTAGATCTGTGTTCCTCTCCGTCGTGGTTAGGCCTATATTTGTCTCATTGGTCGGGTTATCAGTTTTAGACATCCCTGAGGTTTCGACCCAGTTCTCTGCACCACATCACACTCAAGAAAAGCAACAGGATGGAAGATGACACTAATTATAGGTAGGAGTTGTAGTAATGGTAGCAATGGTAGTCATAGTAGCTCCTTTTCATAAAGAGAAACTCTAGGAAAGATTTGTAGCAGTGGCACAGCCAAAGGTGTACGTCTGTGAAATTTAATGGATTTCAAAGGCTGAAAACTCACAATAATTTTACAGTGCAGACAGAGATGTACTGTAAAATCTGCAGGCTAAAAACATTTAGGTCTTCAAGAATTTCTATCATCACAGCCTGGATTTCTGTAAAAAAACTATGATTTACTAAAGGTTTACGTGTGTTAAATCACATGCATACTTGACATCATATTTGAAGTATGCAAAGCGAGGCGTTTGCACAATCACACAATTTTTCTCAGTAGATCATCCACAAAACGCCCACAAAAGTAACAGATGTGTACAATCACGTCTCCTGTCAGTGACGCTACTGTGATCATGCAAAGTGTATCCGAAGTTCAGTGAGGTGGCTAATAGGAGTTCAGACTGTTGTGGACAATGGCATAAAAAACACAAACACACAAAGTTTGTTTTGAGACATTCTGGATTTTGGAAAGTTGGAAGGAAACTTCTTCCAGTTGGAGAAAATCTGAGTAAAATAAAGTTGTGTGCAGTGATAGAAATGTGTTGGGTGGATTCTGGAATAGTTTGAGGCACTTCAGTGACTATCTGGACAGTTCAATGTAGTTCAGTTTATCTGGGGACAGTCCAGGACAGATGGAAACAGTAGGCACGAGTTTCAGACCCTTTGGACATTTGTGGGCCTGTTGAGAGGCGGTCCTGGTGATAGTTTGGGTCTGTCCATGACAATTTGAGAACAGCCTGAAGATAGTTTAAGTCATGTTGTGACAGTTTGAGTCACTGTGGGACAGTCTGAGACTGTTTGGGTCGGTCTGTGACAGCTTGGGACCGCTAAGGGCTAGTTTTGGAACAGTTCTGGACATCTTGGTTGAGGGGTGAAGCTGCTTCCAATAGACAGCTCTGTCTTGGTTTGCAGTGTGGAGACACCAGCACATTCCTCGTTTATTCTGGGCTGCGGTTTGAAGATGGGGGTGACACTGTGCTGCTGTGGTTACCAGCAATTTGGCTGTGGGCTTTATGCTATTTCAATCCCCCCTCAATGTACACATCTTTGTACACAAACACAAGTACATGCAGTATACGGCACACACACACACACACACACTGACATCCTACACAAAGCAAAAACCAGAAATGTGGTTCCTTCAACAACAGACACCTGATCTAGCTGATCTAGTGTAAACTACAAGTGTCAGGCCTGTTTTGTAGCTGAAATTCAGTAAAGGTACACACATTAGCGTCATATTTATAGGCTGTGTAAATGACAGACACTAACAAGATTACATAAAAAAGGATTTTTGTTTTATTTGTAACATAAAGCAATAAACTCTCCTGGTAGCCGCAAACCAACAATAACAACCCTGTAGCATTAAAGATTCCCTGTTAGACAAACGTCAGGTAACGATTGCATCTTTCTAAAACAGCTCCGCTGGTTTATATGTAGCGTTCTGGAGGAGAACTCTTCAATTTGGAAACGCTACAGAGACAGAACAAAGACAGCTGGTCAGGATTACACACAAAACACGACCTACACTTACACATACTACGTGTATTTTCCTTCGTTTTCTGGACTTACACATACACACACGTACATACATGTGCACACACACAAACACAGCCCATCTTCTCCCCTCTCTTTAAGTCTAAAATAGATGCAGGCCCAAACCACAGCTACCAGTGGAAATAACACACACACGGGCTATAGGGGTGTGCGGATAAGAGGGTGAGTGTGCAGTTGATGTGTCTGCTTGAGAGAAGAGAAGAGAAGAGAAGAGAAGAGAAGAGAAGAGAAGAGAAGAGAAGAGAAGAGAAGAGAAGAGAAGAGCTGTTTACCATCATTTTATCCAGAAAATATAACTGGACTCACTAGAACAGAGATCGGCATGACACAACATTGAAAGAGAAACAAAAGAAGAAATCTTACAGGAGAAAACGGATCAAAGACAGAGAGATATTAAACAAGATTAACTGCACAGACCAAAAACAGAACACGGTGGAGATAGAAGCTGATACAAAAACAACAAAAGTGAAGAGTAGGCTTTGCCAAAAGTGTTGCTCACTGCAGCCAGAGACACAGTGTGTATATACAGTATGTGTGTGAGGGGGAGAAGACTTCAGTATACACGTCTCCCAGCTGAGGTCAGTTCAAAGCTATGCTGACAGCACACAGACCAATAAACCATGTGATAAACACTCCTGATTTCACCAGGTGTGTGTGTGTGTGTACAGAGTGCAGCTGTTGAAGGCAGTAGGTCTGAATGATGTCATCAGGATGAGAAAGAGGCTCATGTGATAAAGAGGGAGGAAAAATAAGTACAGTCAGGGAGAAAAAGCACAAGTAACCTGGGTGGTAACAGTTACATTACACTATGGTAATTAAGATAATGTACTTTGATCATCAACCGTGAGTGTCTCTCACATTAACACATGGACACAAACACACACACGGTGTCAATAAAGTGGAGACTGTTGTGTGGTATCCCAGCACGTGTGTGTGCGTGTGTGTGCGTGTTTGTGGTTTTGGAGGGAAACGGTTGCGGCCGGTGTTGTTGGAAATTTAAACGAGTGTGTATGTTTACGGGCGGGTGAAAAGGCAACATCTGAGACGGTTCAAAAACGACAGTTTACGGCATCGTGTGTGTGTGTGTGTGTGTGTGTGTGTGTGTGTGTGTGAGACTTTTGGCAGCAAACCAAAGCAGAGAGGGCAAACCGCATGACAAGGGAACATAAACACAAACACACACATCCTCTCCTCTCTTACACACACACTTAATTCATTAGTTCAGGTCTGTTCTACTGAACTTACTGTATCACAATAAAAACCTTTAAACAAGTCTTCAAAGGTTTATGGACGTCTGTCTCTCTCTTTGCTTCACAAAGAGAAAAGTTTATCTATAAATGTTTTGGAGCATGTGAAGAATACAAATCACCGTCACACCACTGGAACAACGTTTGGTACAGCACCTCCTGGTTTGCTTGGATATCTGTTACATTAATATAACACTGTTTAATTAGGTCTTCATCTTAGCATGTGTAGGAGAAAGCTGCCGGACGGTGGCAGTGTGACAGCTGGGACAAATGAGAAGGCAGGGTTGGAAAAGATTCTGAGGTGATTTAGACCTGGTGTTGGTCTACCTATTAATTAAGAGAATTATGTCATGATTAATCCATTTTACAATTTATACATATACATATACATATACTTAGTACTAGTATACAGAGTCTAGTAGGCAAGTATTTGCTGTATATATGACTGAAGAAATTCAATAAATCCTCTCTCTTCGTGAGGATTTATTAATTTTGACCTGTTTAGAATGACAAATGACTAAAAAGATTTAACCAAGTGTCAAATTATTATTATGGATTATTTTTATGTCAGTAGACTAAATGATTAGCATTTATTATTCACTCCAGCTCTGTGTGTACACGTGTAGGTCACCTGCATTTTGGAATTGCTCAGAGCCAAACAACACAATCACTGTGGCTACATTTGTAAACCTCAGGGAAAACATGCTCGGAGCAGAGACCGCTTTCTCTGTAGACTCGCCTTTTTCTGAAACTCGTTATAATGTCATGCCTTTAATGTTCGGACTTATGTGCATCAGCCAATAAATTACTAAGATAAAAAGATGCAGGAATTATCCCTTTACAAAAGAACAAGAACAGAAGTAATGACTCAGTAAACTGTAAATTGCTGAAATTAGTCTGGAAAGATTAAATTGTTCTGGTAGTTGTGATGCTGGTTTTAAGTTAAGCTTAGGTTTATTTCATTTTCTACTAAGTAAATAACTAACTAAATGTGCAGGTTAGTCATCATTACTGACATTTGAGTTCTTCTTATTGACCACATGTCCTCATTTGAGCACCACTGAGTTTACAATCCAGCTCATCTGCACATACAGAATATGCAAATGCTGCAACTCAGCTACGTAAAACAACGGTGCTCTTGTTGTTTTCATGATGTTTTTAGAGGCTGTTTTGCACATGTAAAACATAATTAAAAGCAAATAAAAACAGTTTTGCTTTATGTCTGAAACAAGAAGGAGGGCGAAGGGAGGAGGATAAGGAATAAATTAAAGAAAGAGCGAGTGAAGGAGAGGAGACAGACTGTAATTGATGAGATGTCAGAAAGACTGCTATAAACTCCAGCCAAAACTAAATGATCCGTAAGGTGTGTGTGTTTGTGTGTGAAAGAGAGTATGTATGATTTTATGAGTGTGTGTACCTCAAAAATGCAACTGCATGTGCTGATGTGTGTATATCCATGTTTTTATAACGTGTGCCTGCACTGTGTATCTGAATGTGTGGAGTTAGTTTGTACTTGTTTGCACAATTTTTTGTGCATGCATGTGTAAAGACGCATTTAAATACCAGTCTGTGTGTAAGTCATAAAGTGCACTGTGAATAGGTTTCATGTTTTTGTCTGCTGAAGCCTTAAATCTTCACCAGGGGATCAGCTTATATGAGGCTGTTCACCAACAGATCTGCTAACCTGCGTGCCTTCTGTGTGTCCCCATTGAAACTAAAAGAGAGCTTTTAAAAACTTTGGAACTCTTGAGTTGGGTAGAACTGCACCAAATCCAGACTGTGTAAGTGTAAGTACATTATTATGCAATGCCTTTTATGAAGATAACATATTACATGTAACACTTTAACCTCTTAACTTCAGTTGCTGTTCAGAAATTAGATTCTGTGTATTTGCTGCATTAGTGTCATTTGTTCCTTCTTTATTTCTTAACCTTGATTCTGATTTAATTATTCTAATACCTACAGTATCCCTCCCTCTCTTTCTTCTCCCTGACTCACCAGGTGCTGCTAGGCTCTGGACCTGTGCGGGGATCTGGACGTTGGCTTCAGAGGCCAGTGTGAGGCGGCCTCCCTTAGCAATGCGATCACAAAGCAGGGTGATGTGCTTCTTGAGACGCACAGTGTCACGGGGTAGGCCGAGCACGAGGCCTCCTGCCTGGGCCAGAGTTGTGGCCTGGTCCTTGGGGCTCCGAGACAGACAGGTCCGCAGGAGATGGGAGACGGCAGCATCACAGCTCTCCTCCCAGCCCTGAGGAGACAGGTGTGGAAACCACAGTGTGAATATGAGAAAGTTCAATGTGAAGACATGAAGGGGGAGAACAGTGGGCAGCAAACAAAGATAAAGAAAGAGGAGAAAGAAGAAAACTGAAGGAGAAAGAGGCTTAAAGCAGGAGGAAGATGAAAAAGAGAAGATGAGGGAGAAAAGATTTAATGAACAATCGTTGACCTTAAATCTCGATTCTTTAACGATGTTCTTGACATTTGAAAAAGAGCAACGAAATAATAAAAAGACAAACGCACGTCCGCACACACACACACACACACACACAGAGTAATAACAGGCAGAGAGGAGCTGTAAAGCATGTCTCTTATCACTCGCTCTCATTTTCTGCCGTCTCTAGCTGAGATATCTGGTCTGGACATCTCTGATCTAAAACACACACACACACACCCACACACCTATAGCCCTCTGAATGGGACACTTCGGATGGGTGAGTCTAACAGGGATGTGGTATGTGTGTGTGTGTGTGTGTGTGTGTGTGTGTGTGTGTGCGTGGTTTGGGGGTTGAGTGCATGTTGACAGGCACCCTCCCACACTCTCCTTCTCCCCTGCTCCCTCCACTCATCCTCCCCCTGCCTGCCGCCATGCTGATAGGCCCCTAATGAGCCATAATGACAGGTAATCAACCCTATAATGGTGATGACAGAGAGACAGAGACAGAGAGAGAGGGTTTTATAGAAGGTCAAGACGATGAGATGATGACAGAGAGGAAGGCAGATATTAGAGACAGAAAAAAGACAAATGGAAAGACGACGGGTGAGCAGAGATAAGAACAGAGGAAAGAGACGACAGTGGAGGGGACAAAAGAGTCAAAGGAGAGAAAATGAGAGAGGTGGAGCAGGTGGAGGAAGAGGAGGCAGAGGAGGAAAGGTAGGAGGTGGCTGACCTATTCTTATAACAGCATCTCACCAGGTTATCAAATACTTGGATCAACATAACTGCAGGTTTCTGTGGAAACTTGGCACATGCCGACACAGACGGTATGTTCTGCATGCTGCATGAAAATTTAAAGTGTTGCGGTGTAAACTGCAGGAATCCATCGTCCTGAATGAGAGTAACGGAAGGAAAGAATGGTGGTGGTGGTGGAGCAGAGCACGTTTGGACTGAGGCCAGAGTTGTAAATTAACAGTGAGTTCCCACTATTGCAGAAATCGAGGAAAGGTTTGTTTCCTGCACCACAAACAAAAGAGGGATTGGAAAAGATTATTCACATCTTTGAAGACTAGAACAATTTGCACTAGTGAACATACGTCACTTTTGGTTCACTTTCAGTGTTTCTTTTGCACTAATTCACAAATGTATTGTTCAGAATTTCGAGGTTCGAGTATCTCCTCCAGCCTCGGTGTGCTATAAGTCGTTCTTGAAGTCACTTCACCTCCGGGGAATTCCAATCGCCACGATAAGTGGCATTTTAAAAACTCTGGTAGACCTTCATTAGATAAATCCTCTGAACAGTAATGTACCGTTCATTACCCAGTATGCTTGTGGTTGTGAGAACCACAGCACCAAAAAAAGTTGCTGAGTGGCGCAGACTCCAAACCATGAATTTGGGCTCATGGAACCGTAAACTAGCAACTGCATCCTACTGCTCTTCCTGACTTTCCAAATGGTCCTGGATTAAAGATTGGGTCTCAAACTGAACCTGAGAGGACCTGTCAGTACCCGCAGGCTTGGGTCGGGTTTGGACAGAATTTTAAAAATCAGATTCGGATTTAAAGACTTTTGATCCATAGTTATTCAGCAGGGTTTAATCTTTAGCGATGCATACAGACCATAATAAACAGACATGAAATACAATACGTTTCTTGGGTTTGGGTTGGGTTCTCCCACCACTAACACAGGCTTAGGTCGGGTTCAGGCAGAAATATACTCACTGCCCAATCCATGCTCTAGGTTGGAATGAATGGATCAAATAGTGATAATAGAAAAGACAGTTTGATTCTTGGGCCACTGTACATGTGATTAACATAGAAGCTGCACTTCCTCAGATTTCCACAACGTCAAAACTCACTTTGTACATTGTGTTTTAGTTCATGTGTCAACAGTAGTTGTAGCTACAGGTGATGGAGGACATGGTCTGGCATGTCTCTGGTTGTCTATGTTACTCTGTTCTAGCTATTTTTAAATATGATGATGTGAAAATCTAAGTTACTTTGGATCAGACTTGATTGTGTCAGTGTCTGTATCTGACAACGTGATGAAAACATACACAGATGGTCAGAATATTTTTCTCTTGTAAGTCTCTTGTCCTTAAACGGTTTACAGACTGCATCAGGAATATTAGGTCCAACAGGGGGAAAATCCCAGTTATGATTGCAATATTACTGGATGTCCAAGGAGAAAAAGTTCTTGAGATCAGAACACAACCTTGGAGGTCTCCCAAGGAGACGGGTAAAGGTTCAGACAGCAATCCCTCAGTCCTGACATCCTCATCATGACTGGGAAAGTAATTTGAGAAGCAGGAGTTATGGCTCTGTGAGAACAATGTGGTACAGTTAGTCTCTATGGGAATAATCATCCCTTATGATCCCACAATCACTGCTTTTGACTAAATCACTATAAAAAAGGTTGGATTTGATTCAAGTTGTAATCAAATTTAAACAACACCAATAACTGTAAATGCCTACTGGTATTAACAATACCAGTATTGTTGTGTGTTAACAGTGTCACTGTTATTTAATATTATGGAATGACAATTTTTATTTAAATTATTAATGTATGTGTTGTAATGATGTGTTCACTATGCAGCATTCATGGTTATGACCAAAAACTAAAACGCTAATGAAACTAAGAAACCATATGATGATTAAATCCCAACTAAACCCCAGATTATATCAAAAGTTAACATCTTAATAATTTAGCTTTCTACAATATGTGGACATGATTAGTGTCAGTATTCCTTTGGATATGATTTGGTTGTGATCCCAGTCATATGGAAATACAGAGAGTCATAAATCCATCTTATATGTTTCATATGAAAATGACACCTGGTGAAACACAATAATGACCCTCAGGAACGTCTTTACATCATCATAAAGCTCAGAGAAACATCTTTAATCTTCTAAAAATGCTCTAAAATACAGTTCTCTGGCAGTGTAAGTCTAAAGAAACATTTTCACGTACTCTGTAGAGTATTTCTGGTTAAGAGAGAAAGAAGCCAGCACAAAGCAGGATTTACAGCTGTATGATGGATTTTGGTAAAGTAAAAGGGAAGAGGAATGTGGGTCATTCAAGAAAAAGATGCATGAGAACTCTGTTTGAAAGCTGACTGACAGATGGAGAATGAGACAAAAGAGGAAGTGAGAGAGTCGCAGGAGGAAAAGAGTAGAAAAGGGGAGGAAGGGAAGGACAAGAAGGGAAAAGAATGGTAAAAACAAGAGTCAGGAAACCAGGCAGACATGGGAAAAAGAGGAAAAAGAGCAAAGGGAAAGTGAGGAAGAGAATGGAACGGAGATGGTAAAGTGATACAGCATACAAGAGGGAGAGATGTAGATAAAATAAACCGGGGCAGATGTAGTGACGAGAGAGATGTAGTGCAGGAAAAAAACAAACTTAGTACAAGAACTTTTATAAAAAAGGGCCAGATTAACTAGGTGGGGTGTAAGCAATGCTTCAAAAGGCAGATAGAACAAAAACAGACAAGAAAAGTCATTCAGAGGAGGAAGAGGGGAGATGAAATATGATAATGATGAAAACAAAGAGTGATGAGGATGAAGAGTGGTGAAGTGTGAGAGGAGGAGAAGGCAGAGTGAAAAGTGGGGGAGAGAGGACAAAGCAGGAGGAGGCAAAAATACACGTAAAAGGAGATAGGAGAGGAAGTGGGAGAACAAGGGGATGAGGAGGATGAAGAGGGAGGAGAAACAGAGAAGCAGGAGGAATGCAAGAAGGGAAGGAGGTGTTCTGGTTGGCTGCAACTAAATGAGACGTTTCGTTAGATATCACACAGATGTACTTCCTGTGGTGCTCCTCCTCCTCCTCCTCTTCCTTCTCTTCCTTAATATCCACTTCCTCTAGTGCAAACAGAAAGAATTTATCATCATGTTTTTCTTTTTTCATTGCCGGAATTCTAGTTACTGCGTACGGTGTTTTGCACATTGTGCCTCAGACAGATCTGTGCTAATGTGGCAGATGATAATAGGTCTTAGGTTGTTTGGTATTCTGTGACATCTTTGAATGCTTCATGTTGAAGGACCTGCTTTTACTGGGACATCATGAAAAGAGTAGGAGTGTAATGATTCCCCAAATCCACCTTGATTGTTTTTGGGTAAGGGTGTCTCAAATCTGTGTCTCACAGATGACCTACCGTCTGGACAGCCCCTGAATGCAGCAGAGCCACAGCAAATAAACTGGTGATAATTTGTTAGTAGTAATTAGAGTTGATTTATTTACAACTTAGAAGACTTATGTCTATAAAGACGTATGCATACACAGTCTCTTCCAAATGTATTCCACAACTTTTGCAGAGGGTTGTAAATTAAATATTGAATTGAGGATTAAATAGAAGATTAAACTACTGAATCGATAATTTGCTCAACTGCACTAAAAAGCAGCATGATGAAGTATGAAACTCTTTGACTTATTTCCTTCAATTACTTCTCCTTCTGTCTCCCTCCTCTTAATCATCCCTTTAACCCTTAGTCCCTCTGTCCTCCACGGTGGCTGTATTGTTGTCCAAGACATTCCTCAGATTTATCCCACTGAAAGAAAAGTGTGAGAGAAAAGGACTCTCATTCACCTGTAGAAACCTCACCTGTGTGGTCACAGAAAAGGTCAAAAGTCAAGATGAAAAGTGTGATGGGGCATGTCCACTTTGACACCTCAAGTATGCACTTAAAACAAGAGTAATTCTTTTAATGTGAGAGCTCATAAAGAAAATCTGAGTTTATATTTGACCTTTATAACTGACATTGTGCAGAACTTGATTAAAGAGCTTCAACATTTCACATGCAAAAACTACAAAACAGGGATTTTATTGAAAAGGTCCAAGAGAAACTGTGTGACCCTCTCTTTCAGTATGTAGTCACAGCACTGCATTAGAAGAGAGTGTTGTGTTTTCTGAAAATAGCTCATCAGTCCACCTGTTTGCCTTAATGTTGTGGACATGACCCTGATTACTGCTAATTCACTTAATGCCATTAATCCCATTTAAAATAACACACACATGATGCACACTTTTATACACAGCCCCCTGAGACTCATCAACTGACCCTTTCAACCTATTTCTGTCTATAATTAGTATGCACTGCTGTTCAAGACACAGATGTTTGTGTGAGTGTGAGATTTGTGGGCTGTCAGAGGAAGCTGCAAATAGACTTAGTGGTAATGAGAGGGTCAGCGGATTGATCAGAGGTATGGAAAAACTAACACACACACAGGTACACACTATCAGAGTCTCTACGGGGTGAGAAATCTTTCGTGGTCTGACTGTGGCAAATGGAGGGGCTCTGTCAACGTGGTTGTTTATAAGGCACTGAACCCCCTGCAGCATGTCGAACACACATTTAAACAAACACACACAGTCTGAGTCAGAGGCTGATTGAGGAGTAATACGTAATCTATTCAAGCTGAGGCCTTTTATGACCTTGACCTCTTGTGTGTACTGTATGTGTGTGTCTCATCAATTCAACCACACATATCTTTGTAAGGACACTCATTGACTCGTTGGCATTGACATTTCCGAGCCCCCTACCCTAGGTGGACTTCTAACCAAGGCCCTAAACAAAGTTTTAACCCCTTAAACAGCAGTTTAAAAGTGTGTCAGGAAGTGACGTCCAGCTAAAATATCCTCACTTTCCAAAAATGTCCTCACTCCGAAGATTTAAAACACACGCGGCTCTAATGCTTAAATCATAAACAGGTACCACAGAACACACTCTTAGTGCAGAGCTGACAGGTGAGTGCTGAGTGGTGGCGAGTGAGTGGTTTGATTATGTGCGTGTATAAGTGTGTGTGAATGTGAATATTCCTCTGGGTTCAGGAGTACTAAATGTATTTTAAAGGTTTTCAGTGTGTGTGTTTAGGCTGAGGCTGTGTTTGCTGAGCGGCCTGCAGATGGATGGACAGACACGGACATTTTAATGGTCTCTTGTGTGTTTTTGTATGTATGTGTGTGTACCAGCTGTGGTGTGTCCTGCAGCAGCGGCAGCAGCGTGGCCTCCAGAATGGCGGTCTGGTCGGGGGTCAAGCTCTGCCACAGCGACAGCAGCAGCACCAGCAGGTGGGTGGCGCTCCGCAGGCGGACAAACGCCTCCTCCAGCTGTGCCCGGGTCTCCTCCGCAGCTTCCGCAAGCGTCATCACCTGGAAGAGAGAGGAGTCCTTCAAATATCTCTCCTAACAGCCACAATCAGTAGTCTGGTGAAAATAACATGGCATGGAACATTTCACGTCAGTCTGCCTTAATTAAAAGCATCACTATTTTATTTTATATCTGGTTAGAGAGTGTCACACTGCCATCACCAGCAGGGCATCGCTCCAACAATCTGAGGCTGCCAAAGACGAGCAGCAGCAGAGAAAAGACAGACTCCCCACGATGACCCACTACACAGGAGGTGATATATCATCTACAATAATATGTTATGTATAATCACCTCACCACAAGCTGAACTAGTTCAGCAGTCTAGAAATGTATGACGTTACGTTGATGTTAAAAATAACTGAGCCTCATCCGTGTTGTTACACGTGGATCATCTCACTCGTATGGAGGGGGTTTGGTTTTGAAAATGCTTAAAACACCTAACATTAACTAAATTATGAAATGTAATATGACAAGCTCCACCACCACCAACAAGTAGCCATGCCCACAGTGGAGGGACATATTATCATATTATAAATATGAGGACAATCACACTGATGGCAGATGATGCTGCCTGCTATCATCTACTACTGCAGCATGATGGCAATCAACTAAAGTGCTGAAAAACAAAGCGAGCTAAAAGGATGCAACACGTTCAAATAAGCTGCTCAGTGTAGGCTGACACTCTTGACTTGTCTTGCCTTGGTTGACCTCCCCCTTCCACCTTTTCATGGGACTGCAGCAAGTACAGGGTTCAGAAACCGAATACTCACTTTGAAGAACCGAAAAGAAGATCAGCTCTTCAAGGTCTTACTTAAGTACACAGCAGGGCCACAGAGAGAGAGTGAATGCATGAATAAGGTGTGGTGGCACCAGGTGAACTGTGACCTCTAGCCAGCGGTCAATCCCTCCATCCCTCCGTCATTACAACAACAGAGGAGTGGAGATGAGTAGAGCAGTGCGAATGAGTGATGACAGAGCAAGATGTGCAGTGACGAGGACAACAAGAAAGGACAAGCCGGACCAAGAGACGGGGGGAAACGAGAGACGAGAGAGGAGGAGGAGAGAGACGAACAGACAGAGAGAGAGAAAGAAGAGGTGAAAGCAGATCTGGGGCTAATGGACGAGTGTGTGTTCAGATAAATGAGTGATCTGCAGGTCTGAGTGCCAACGTACGCCAGCGGTTTGTTTGACAAATGGATTCAGTGCTCGATATCTGATACTGCAAAAACAGAGATGGAAGACTATAGTAAAGAGTGTGTGTGTGTGTGTGCGTGTGTGTGTGTGTGTGTGTGTGTGTGTCAGATTTAAGCAGCAATTGTCAAAGTAAGACATTTTAATTTGTGTAACTCTAAACCACAAACGATGTATAGGGACGTTTGAACGAGAGTTAAAACTGATATTTACTTCCTTTCGTTTCCGTAGTAACCCTGAAAAGTCCCCAGTCATGGCTGAGGTCATCTACAGGTACTGTGTCACTCATTCACCCCACAGGTAAGACACACACAAACTTGATCCCAATCACTGATCACATAATTCAGGCTTATATACTTGTGAAATCTCTCTCTGAATGAATACATTCCCAAACTCCCAAACGTCACCTTCATCACTCATGGTCAACTTTTACCATAACTCTAACATCATTTTTTATTTGTTAGAAGAAAGGAGCGCCACATGGGGCTGGTTGTTGAAATCAGACTCCAAAGCAGCAGAAATCTGGAAACTTCTATAACTTCAGACTATTTTTACTTGGCTTAATTAATGTATTACATGTTTTTTAATTTTTTAAAAAGTATCAAAGACAGATTAAAATAAAAACTAACCTTTCTATCACTGCTAAAGTTTCCACAGATTTTTTCTGATGATACCCACAACTTGTCCTAAATGTGTGTCGAGGTGTAAAACTGGTGCCCATAAAAACAAAAATACGCATACAGAATCCTGAACTCTACATCATCATCGCCCTTTAAGAACACACACAAAACTCCAACCACCCTCCCCTCTGGGTCTGTGAAAGTGTGTGTGTCTGTGTGTATTGATAAAAGACTCCAGGTCCAGTGAAGGGCTCCATTGTTGGCAGCAGCTCGGCTCCAAACACACTCTGATTGATGCCAGCTGAGAGAACACAAAGACACATTTAGCTTGGACACACACACACACTGAGACACACACACACACACAAAGACCAGTGATATAAGAACATGTGCGTATGTGAACCTGAGTTTGCACATGGGCTGACAGACACACACGTGAAGACACAAACACACAAAATGTAAAAAAGACACACACCCGCAGCAGAGATGACTGACAGAAACGAGTACAAAAAAAAAAAAACCTGCTGCTTCGAACACACATAAGGGATGTGTGTTCGAATACAATAATGTAAAGCTGGGCATCTGTTCATGTGCACACACACAAGCACGCACAGTAGGTATTAGCTTTATGTCAGCAGCTGAACTGCTGGTGACCTTAAACAACCTGCAGTAGACGCTGATGGGGCCACGACCTCATGACATGTCTGCAATAAAGTCTGGGCTGTATTCAACACACATAAAGGGACATTCTTCTGTATTTTACCCTGTTAAATCTGGTTTACATCTCAACAACAAAGTGCGACAGTGTTTTTTTAGACTTGTATGGCACTTTAAGAATCCCCAAAACTTCTGACCTGAGTATCAGTTCAGCACGAATCTTAAAAATCTGCAGACGGAAAGTGTGATTAAGTAATGAGAATCGATAATTCCCTTTTATTTCTTTCTATCCATTTATCCAAACACCGAGACCCACCGCTTCTAATGCCAGGCAACATTCTACATTATTATGTGGTTACAAACCACGCACAGACAGACACAAGCAAACAGTCATGTTTGTATATTCATGCACAAATGCACCAAGATACGCTCACATGTACCAAAGCCACAAGAAAACAAAAAAGCATGGCCACCCTTATCTATGAATATGCATGACTGAGAGCACACAAACACACATATACAAACAATGTGGCTGCGGTTTAAATGAAGTAATTTTACTTGACTGACTGCATGAGGTTTGGTAGCTACAGCAAGCAACATGTGGAAGAACCAATCTGAAAGTAGAACAGGCTGAATAACTGGTGGAGGAAAAGAGAAGAGAACCAAAGTACAATAAAAGTAACGCACAGTGGTAATAGCAGATGATGCCCAGTGAGTAGCAGGTAGAGTGTTGGTTACTGAGTTGGATCTCAGGACGTTTGACTTCCTGCTTGGTCCTGTTTGCATCTTCCAGACTGACAGGCAATTCAAGTCCTCAATGGTCGCTGCTCTGCTTGTTATCCAACAGTCCCTGAA
This sequence comes from Anabas testudineus, assembly GCF_900324465.2. Lineage (NCBI taxonomy): Eukaryota > Metazoa > Chordata > Actinopteri > Anabantiformes > Anabantidae > Anabas > Anabas testudineus. The sequence continues at coordinate 2,389,056 of NC_046625.1, forward strand.
CTACCTCCTGCTCATTAGCTGGATCAGTTGTGTTCAGTCATTAAGAAGCTGGAAGATAGTAATTCCCTTTGTCTTCGCCTCCTCATCATCATCTGACATGGTATCATTCACCTTTTTCCACCTGAGCCTTCGAACACTACAACATTAAGTTGGCTAAATTCTATTCCTCTATGTAAGAGACACATTCTACTCTTACACAATACACTCACCATCTGTTTGGGTACCAATTAACAACATTTCTCTGAGGCTTCATTTTCCTCATACACATTATGACGCTGAACCCTTGTTCCCAGACTCACACTATGCTTTTATGGATTTTGCCAGAGTAGTGTTGGTTCAAGCAGATGGTTACCAAGTATAATGTTTGGTGTTCACATTCTAGCTACAGTGATCGGTGAGAGCAACAGCAGGAAAAGCACTTTTGTGGGATTTCTTAGGACTGTGTTCCTGTGGAAGCAGCAAAAGTGAGTGAGGAGGCAAAGACGTGAATCAGTTCCTGTCAAATGTGAGTGAAAATGAGTAAAAGTCAAACTGGCAGCAAGTGAAAGTATGAAACAAAATGAGTTACTGTCAAACTTTTATCGTAGAATAAAATAGCACAGATGAAAAACCAACCTCATTGTCTGTGTGTATGCATAATATATGCGTGTGTGTGTGTGTGAGTGTGAGTGTGAGTGTATGCTCTACAGAGCCGACAGATTAGATGTTTCCTGCTCAGTTAGCCACAGCAAGCAGCATGGAGGAGCTCCAAGCCACACAGACACACACAGAGGCAAAGGAAAATACTGTGTCTGTGCACAAACATACAGAGGCGAATAGGACGACACACACAGTCACACACACACAGCGCTGTACTATCTGTTTCAGTGGAAAATGACCACCTGACAGTCTGGTAGGTAAAAACCTTCATGCAGGATCCATTCCTCATTCTTTAAAGAAGAAGCAACAGAGCAGGAGAGAGTCAGTAAAAGGGAGAAAGCAGAGAAAGGTGAAGAGGAAAGGCGTGATCACAAGAAAGGAAAACCAGGGGATAGCAAGGAAAATGAGAGGGTGACGGGGACAGGTGACAAGTGAGAGGAAGAGAGACAGGAAATCCAGTGGGAGAGGTTTGCACTGGGATGGGAGGAGAGAATGTAAGAGAAGTAAAAAGTAGAAAAAACAGACAGGTTCACGCTGGGGTCAAATGAATGTGTTAAAGATGAATGTGTGTGTGTGTGTGTGTGTGTGTGTGTGTGTGTGTGTGTGTGTGTGTGTGTGTGTGTGTGTGTGTGTGTGTGTGTGTGTGTTCAGGCTCAGGGTTTCCGTGTCTTAATTAAAGAGGCAATTAAAGTCTCACTTTAACGACGGCTGGAATCACAGAGCCCATTTCCTGACTAATAGACACACACACAGATCCATGGATACAGTTACATACAGAGGCACAAACCCACACTCTGCAGGTCTGACACACACACACACACACACAATAATAAATGTGCTTTCACGAACCTAGGAACACATTTCCTCAGTAATAGAAGCACAGTAACAGATCCCCTGTTTCACTCAGTAACACACACACACAAGCGTGCAAAGACACCCGAGTGCTGAAGCATGTGTCTCGTTTAAGTTCCTTTCTACTGCTGTAGAGTCTGATGCCTGCGCCAAACACCTGCACACACGCATACTAAGACACTGCAGGGGCGTATGAAGGGTTTCAGGGAGTTAACCTAAACACATCAAATTTTCAGATAGTGGCTTACACTATCGGACTACACAAACATGCACAGAGAACAGAGAAACCAAACACTCAGTGCTCCGTTCACCGTCCCGAACACATCTCTGCCTTTTTATGTTGTTTTTGTATCTTTAATCATCTGGATTCAGTTTATTGAAATGGGAATTTGGATTCTGGCTGAGACTTAGTGTTTCTCTTTGATTGTGTCCACTTTCTGTGGTTATCCTGAATAAATACCACTTAATTTACTAAGAATTCATACTAAAAGATGTCCCTCATAACGGCAGGACTTGATTAAGAATGACCAGTTAATCCAGAGATAGTTGTCTCATTGCAACTTGTCTGCATTCCTCCAGGCTTTGTGGGAAGTGTATTTCCAAATCGTTGAGCATGAATAAGAATAATTAGATGACAGCATGTCTCTAAATTCCAAATGTGAGTAACTGCTAGGATTTAAGATCAAGTCCACATTTAAAGAGGTTAATGGAACCAATAAAAGTGTGTATTTTTGTTTAATGGTACTGAATCAGATTGAAGTAAACTGAAAGAGAAAGCGACAGAGAGTTAGATGGAGCCATGGGATGTAAACAAACAACAAGTGGAGACGGAGCAATCAGGTCAACGAGTGACTGAGTGATCAGCATCTCTTGTGCCAGAGTCTGACAGAAAGATAGGCACACACACAGTAACCACTATTGTATGTGGTCAAAACAAACATAGACACAATACTGATAACACTATCTGTCTACACTACTACTGATCTACTGATAGTGCTAAGACAAGAGGAGAGAGGCAGAGAAAGGAGACGAGTCCGATTCAGAGAGTCGAGAGGAGACTGAAAGAGAGGTAGATGGAAAGAGACAAAAATGGAGACAATACAAGTCAGGAAAAAAACAGGTTTCTGTTTACTCAAGTCAAATTTGAGTGTTAGAGAGAAGTGGGGGATTAAGTGATAAGGATCTGGCAACCCCCTCCTGGAGGGTTTATGATCCTGTGGAAACTCTGGAACCTCCTCTCCCTTTCCTATCCTCTGCATTTATCCACTTAATATCTATTTTTATTTCCTGACTTAAAACATTTGTTACCCAGTTTGAATATGTCCAGGATGATTTTGGGCTGAGGAATCCTTTTCGAGTTAGACATAAATCACTGGTTCCATTTTGATGTTGGGTGCAATTCCTGTAGCTCCAGATGTGAGCTCAGCCATGCAACGCTTGTAAAGACACATTTCTACTTTTTATATGTTTCAGAAATCTTTATGTTTAAGTTGCTTGTTTCTAAATCTGCCTCATTGCAGTTAGTGTTGTTCAGCAGTCATTCATCATAAATGACGGAATGGATCCATCCACTTCAAGCTGATCTAGGTGAGTGTGACTGTGAGCTAAATGGCTCATATGTAATAAATACAAGACATGAGAAGGTGTCTGGGGTTTCTTTGCTAAGAAAAATAAAGTCAAAGCTGACTTTTTTAGCCACCTCCCCAAACAAGACTGTCAGAGATGCTTTAACAGTCGATACAAACTGCTGCTAAAACATGGCGTCGTGATTTATGAGGCTGTCCCTCTCTGTCAAAGCGCCGGCTGAACTCTTGTGTTTTCTCTGGGACGGCGAGGTTGAGAGAGGGAGGCTTTCTGCTTTTCTTAGACACACGTGTTCACACGGTCATGAACAAAGAGCTTTATTCTCTACTGATAGGTCGTGAGTGAGAGACCCACTGCCCTCCATCGCTCTCTGGACTCCCCTCCCTCAATCCATTATGAATATGTCTCTTTTTTTAGTGGTCAGTCTGAAATATGGGCAGATGAGAACACAAACACAGCACTGGATGAAATGCTGGCACACAAGCAATGCAAAGATATGGCCATTAACACAGAGCCTGAAATCTCTAAAGCACCAATTCACCACACACCAACGAGTCAATCAGGAGAGATTAATACATGGTAGTTGTGAATATTCTAGTTTTGGTTTGTTTAGGTCTAATTTAAAATAAAATACTCAACTTACTTAACAAAAGTGTATGAAACCTTAAATATTCTCTCTGATTATTGGTAAATTCATAAAAACATCAACTTCTGAAAAACTTACACATCATGAAGCTTCAATGACTGAAAAAAGCTGATGTACTATGAATATGATACTGATAATGAGTAGACTACGACAACTTTAAAGCTGCCAGTTACACGTTTTAAATGCCTTCAGGCTTTTTGACCGCTTGACAGAAACAAACAGACTTGAAAACTTGAAAAGGACCTTTGTCACAGTATATTAAAAGATGAACCTCATATCAAAAGATCACTCAGCTATTAATTACAAATATACCTCTGTGTACCACATATCAATAATGACACAAATCCACCCCAATATCAAAATATAAATCAACAAAACACACTATTCTCAGCTGTATAAGGAGCTTCTCCTGCCTAAATGCATCAACACACACACAGTAGAAAAACTAAATCTTTCAAGACCTTAAATGAACACTCCCTCCCTATATCTGTCTCTCTCTCTCTCTCTCTCACACACACACACACACACACACACTCTGAGGTCAGTAGTTGCTGCAGTGTGCTGGGTGGTCTTGAGGGCCTGAAGGCCCTAGACTGTGCAGGGGACTAAATTACAGAGGTTGACCCACCACAGTGACACCCAACCTGGGATTAACACCCAGGCTGAGTCTCAGGCCACTGGTACCCTGAGGCTGTGGCAGCTGACCTCAACAGGTTCAGGAGTGACCTCAGACAACACACACACACTCTGCGGCCGAGTCCAGGCCCACCCAGGGATGAAATAATGAGGGGGTTTGGTCGGTCCAGCTGGATGTAGGAGGGAGGGGGTTCTGGGTGGAGGCTGGACTAGAGAATTTGGCCCTAATCATTGTGTGTTGCATCCAGAAATATCTGAAATGTGTGTGTACGCATACATTTGAGACAGACTGCAGCTAACACCTGGCAGCACTATGAATCTCAAATGTTTTGTCTCTGGATTCTTCAATCCAGCGTTCAGCTGCAGAAGTGAGTTAGGGGTAATTTTAAGGTCGGAGATATTAGCAAACAAGATAACGCGACACTGGAAAACTAATCAGAAAGGCAGAAGTGAAAAGGAGTCAGTTTCACAATGTATGCTTCTCAAGTGTTTTTTCAAGTTCAACAACTAAAGTAATCTACAGTATTTTCCCTTTTTACAGTGACATAGTTCACACTAGTCAAGTCAAGTCAAGTCAAGAAGCTTTATTGTCATTCCAACCACATATAGCTGAAGCAGTATATAGTGAAATGAGACAACGTTTCTCCAGAACCATGGTGCTACATAAAACGGCAACAAGACAAACATGGGGCTGAGGACTGCTAAGTTGTCCTAGCAAAACACATAAAGTGCATCCTGTGCAACCTAGTGCAAACAGTGCAAGAACACAAAGAAAAAGTGCAGACAGACGTCAGAAGACAGTGCAAAAACAGAACACAAAACACAAAACAGCAGCGACCAGTAGCGGAAATGAATACAATTTACAACTGAAAGATGGAAACATGTCAAATCTAGCGAGTGTGTGTGCTCAGTTCAGTTTGTTGTGTGTGTGTTGAGGAGCCTGATGGCTTGGGGGAAGAAACTGTTCAAAAGTCTGGTTGTGAGGGCCCGAATGCTCCGGAACCTCTTCCCTGATGGCAGAAGTGTGAAGATTGGGTGTGAGGGGTGGGGGGGGTCGTCCACAATGCAGGTAGCCTTGCGGATGCAGCGTGTGGTGTAAATGTCCGTGATGGAGGGGAGAGAGACTCCAATGATCTTTTCAGCTGTCCTCACTATCCGTTGTAGGGCCTTGCGATCCGAAACGGTGCAGTTCCCAAACCAGGCAGTGATGCAGCCGCTCAGGATGCTCTCAATGGTTCCCCTGTAAAATGTAGTCAAAATGGGGGGCGGCAGATGGGCTTTCCTCAGCTTCCTCAGGAAGTAGAGACGCTGCTGGGCCTTTTTGCTGATGGAGCGGGTGTTGAGTGACCAGGTGAGGTTCTCCTCCAGATGGACACCAAGAAATTTGGTGCTCTTGACGATCTCCACTGACGCTCCATCGATGTTCAGTGGAGAGTGGTCACTCTTTGCTCTTCTAAAGTCAACAACCATCTCTTTAGTTTTCCCAACGTTCAGAGACAGGTTGTTGGCCTTGCACCAGGCTGAGAGCTGATGTACTTCCTCTCTGTACGCTGACTCGTCGTTCTTGCTGATGAGACCCACCACAGTCGTGTCATCAGCGAACTTGATGATCTGATTCGAGCTGTGCATCGCTTCACAGTCGTGAGTCAGCAAAGTGAACAGCAGTGGACTGAGCACACAGCCCTGTGGGGCCCCAGTGCTCAGCATGGTGGTGCTGGAGATGCTGTTCCCGATCCGGACTGACTGGGGTCTCCCAGTCAGGAAGTCCAGGATCCAGTTGCAGAGGGAGGTGGTCAGACCCAGTCGGCTCAGCTTCCCAATCAGCTGCTGGGGAATGATGGTGTTGAATGCTGAGCTGAAGTCTATGAACAGCATTCGAACATATGAGTCTTTGTTGTCCAGATGGCTGAGAGCCAGGTGGAGAGTAGTGGTGATGGCATCGTCCGTGGAACGGTTTGGACGATACGCAAACTGCAGCGGGTCCAGTGAGGGTGGAAGCTGGGACTTGATGTGCCTCATGACCAGCCTCTCGAAGCACTTCATGATGATGGGTGTGAGTGCAACAGGGCGGTAGTCGTTGAGGCAGGACACAGTAGACGTCTTCGGCACCGGCACGATGGTCGTTGACTTGAGGCATGTAGGAACAACGGCGCTGCTCAGGGAGATGTTGAAGATGTCAGTGAAGACATCCACGAGCTGATCTGCGCATTCCCTGAGGACCCTGCCAGGAACGTTGTCAGGACCAGCAGCCTTCCGTGGGTTGATTCTGCGTAGAGTCTTCCTCACGTCGGCTGTGGAGAGACAGAGCACCTGATCATTTGAGGGAAGGGTGGATTTCCTAGCTACCGTGTTATTCTTTACCTGTACCTCAAATCGGGCGTAGAAGTCGTTCAGCACATCTGGGAGGGAGGCATCGCTAACACAGACGGGTGGAGTTGTCTTGTAGTTAGTGATCGCCTGGATGCCCTGCCACATGCGCCGGCTGTCTCCGCTGTCCTCAAAGTGGCCTTGGATCCTCCAGGCGTGCGCGCGCTTCGCCTCTCTGATGGCTCGGGACAGTTCAGCCCTTGCTGTTCTTAAGGCCGTCATGTCTCCTGCTCTGAAGGCGGAGTCCCTCGACTTCAGCAGCGCACGCACCCTAGCAGTCATCCACGGTTTCTGGTTGGAGCGTGTAGTGACGGTCTTGGAGATGGTCACATCATCAACACACTTGCTGATGTAGCTGGTCACTGATGATGTGTACTCCTCCAAGTTGACGGAATCACCGGTGGTTGCAGCCTCCCTGAACATGTCCCAGTCGGTGCACTCAAAGCAGTCCTGAAGAGCAGAGATTGCTCCTGCTGGCCAGGTCTTTACCTGCTTCAGAACCGGTTGGGAGCGTCGGACAAGTGGTCTGTATGCTGGAATTAGCATAACAGAGATGTGGTCTGAGTATCCGAGGTGGGGGCGGGGCTCCGCTCGGTACGCGCCGGGGATGTTGCTGTAAACACGATCCACGCTCCAAATCGTCCCACTGAGTACATGTTAAACCCGCAACATGTTGGCTCGAAACCCATGTAGTTCAGCTTGGCATTACGCCAGGAGGAGTAACTCAAATGAAAACATATTCTCGTGGTCTCAACAGTCACAACGCCCAAGTTAACAGTATACCATTACAGAGCTAGCTCCAAATGTCTAGTACATTCAAATCACGACTGTGAGCAAACACGGACTTTACTGCAAAAGGTTAAATAGGATATTTGGGGATATTTTTTTTTGGGATTGTTGAAAAGCAAACATTGACATGTTCCTTAATGGTTTGCTCTCTTTGCCCTTCCCATTGGATTATAACTGTTTGATACACTGCTGAAAATTCAAGACTCAATAAACTAATTTGATCAATCCAGTTGTAGACACCAGAATATTATGAAGCCGTCTTAATGTTTTCTGTAACAAACCACAGGACATTAGAGCAGCTGAAAACATCTGGACAGAAAAGTCCAACGTGTCTGTGTGAGAAGGTCAGACCAGGTGAGATGGAACTGGAAGGTGGAGAAGGAGGACGTAGGTCCGAAACACACACACACACACACAAGCAGACTAACACGTACACACCTCATAAAGAGAGCTGATACAGCTGTTTAGAAGTGTGGTGTGGGTCAAAGTTCAAGCAGATCACCACACACTCACTCCCTAAAGCAAAGCACTTAAATCAAATCAGGCTGACGTGCACACACACACACACACACACACACACACACACACACACACACAAGTGATCAGCCTTGACGCAAACACACTCATACAACCTCCCAAAGAGAATTTGCGTGCATACACACGACACACACTGTTAGCGAGCGAGAGTGTATTAATAGCATGTGATGTGACTTAACCCAAGGGTCCGGTTCACCAGAACAGCTGCAAGTGCGGAGAACTGTGTGTGTGTGTGTGTGTGTGTGTGTGTGTGTGTGTGTGTGTGTGTGTGTGTGTGTGTGTGTGCGCGCGTGTTTGCTTTAAACCTTCCTCAAAAGCCAAAATATATAAGAACTCTGTTGACTCGTCGAAAAGTTCAATGGTGCAAGAAAACACTCAGACACGCCTGCCACACACATTTTCCTCAACAGCTTGAGTGGAAACGTTGTTTATATCCTGATATGACATTAATATTTGCAGCAGAGCGAAAAATACTTTTAATGATGAGACATTTAGGGCTTAATATTATATATTTCAAGTAGTATTATAGAGTATTATATTTACAAATACCTGTAGTTTTACTCAGTTATTTAGAGAAGTTATTGAAGTAGGAAGAAATGCTTGCTTAGTAAGACAGCTAAGGCAAAAACGAATTTATATAATAACCTTTATATAATAAAGTATGTTGGGATACTATTATATAACATATAATAATATTGGGAGTGAAGCTGCTGATTAAGCAGAATTAAAAGCTTGTTCCACCCTTGTATGGATACTTTGCATATGACACAAATGACACAACTCAGTACAGGACCTGCGGACTCACTGATGTGTACGTCTGATTTATTTCCACACACACAATATCACACACGGTGAAGATAACCCCTGTGCTGTCTGATCATAAAAATATCTTCAGGTTATTTTCAGACTTTTCCCTTCATATGTGCTGTATGTTGCCAATGTGTATGTGGTCTGTGGTGTGGTGTGTGAGCGTGTGTGTGTGTGTGTGTGTGTGTGTGTGTGCGTGCATGTGTGTGTGTGTGTGGACAGTGTTTAGTCTGAAGCCATATTTAGTCTCTCTGGTCCTAAGAAGAGGCCTATAATCACACAGAACCTTTCTCTCTACTCATTACACACACACACACACACACACACACACACACACACACACACACACACACACACACGATGGTCTGTCATTAACAGTTCACACTAACCTCCCAGGCTGCACACGTGTACACACATACAGTGCACAAACACACACACAGACACAGCAGGTTGTTTGCATGAAGTCTCACATATTGCATGCACACATTTTGATCCATGTGCCCATTTGTAAAGATGAGGATATGTACATGTGTACATAATCACGTTAAGCCAGATGTGAGTCCAGCTGTGTGTCCAGCAGGCGTTCAGATAATCTCAGACAGAGCCGCCAGAATAAAACCGTTTCCTGTATCAGAACAGATTTTTTTCCTTTCTACCTCTACAGCTTCACGTTAACATTTACTTGTAATGAAACAAATTTATTTGCTGTGTGTTGTCATCAAATAGCAAAAGGGTTCAGTGGAGGTTAGTGTTTAATGTTTTCAGCGTGTGTTTAATTAATACCCATTAGGAACACGCAGATGTGATTTATGGTCATCTAGATGATGGTACACTTTCTTCTGGTTACTGTTCAGCTGCTCTTATTCTTTGAAATTTTGTATTTAAAAAAGTTCCTGTTTGAAAACTCAGGGATCAGAGAGGAAGCCACAAGATGTGCTGCCTGATTCCAGTCAGAACAGCAAAACAAAACAAAAACAAACTAACAGCGTTACAAGTAATGAAAGGTGTAAATTAAAATCTCTATTCATCCGCTTTGTTGCTTTATAATAAACAGAGGAAGTTTGTCTCACGTGGAAGCAGTGTAATTGTAATTAAATACTTCCTGCAACTAATATGAACATTACAGTGATGACTAACTAATACTCCACACCGAGAAGTTAAATTCAAACACCTTCATGTTTCATTTGACAACATTTTACTGATTCATTTTTGGTGCCATCACTATCTAGTGCTAAATCTAATTCTTTCTGATGGGGACGTTGTTAAGCTAATGCACCCTGAGGTGCAGGAAGGACCGTTCAGCACAGTGAGTAACACAAATCCAACAACCTCTGCTAAAACAAAATCCTATTTCATGAGAGAAGATTTATGTTTAATCATAAACTACGTAACTCTGACTCTGTAGGCTGTGATAATAGATTACTACCTCTAGCAGAGATACAACAAGATGTTCCTACATGGTTCTTCTGGTTTGTGATCTATGAACTAAGAACCTCTTTGGAAAAGAGTGTCAGTTACAGGACTAAAATTATCTCAAATGAAATGTAATTTTCCAAAGCCGGTAAGAACACCACAGCAAAAATACCGAACACAAAGCTCTGTTTAAATGCATGGCTCATTCATTTACATCATAGTCACTGCTTTACCAGATGAAATATGACCGGATAAGACAGTGAGAAAGTCAGGTTGTTGTTTTCCGACGCTGCATGCCTTTGGTCTGTGTTGTACGTGTGTGTGTGTGTGTGTGTGTGTGTGTGTGCGCATTGTCTGTATGTGGTCAGAGACCAAAACAAAGCAGTCTAATCTTGGCAGACAAAACACAGAGAGATCCTGACTACAAATTAGCAGCACACACACACACACACACACACACACACACACACACACACACACACACACACACTTTTCCACCTGTTTCTCGCTTTCTCCTCCTTTTCTCTGCTCCCCCTCTGAATCTTTGTTTCTTTCCCTTTTCTCCATAATGTTTTTTGTTCATTGTTCATTTGTCCATGATTCAACAACTGCGTCAGTATTTTCACAAGTACTTCCAGAAGATTTCTGCAAGTCCTTCTCACAATTATGTACTAACAGAAATAAAATAAGAAACTGAAGCGATTCGTGTTTTGATGTGAACCATTTTAATTATCTCATTAATGGCTGAATTACATGACTGTATGGATTAGATGTAATATTTGTTATGCTGATTTATTTGAGAACAGCGAGAGCACTTCAGTAGTTGAAAACACCAGGATACAAACAGGAAGTCTATATAGTTTTTATGATTTCATAACTCAAATTTGTACATTTTTAGGATTTTTTGTCTTGCTCAGGAGGTAATTTTACTCGGTGGAAGTGCCTGAAGAAGCACTCATAGCTGGGTTAAATCCTTATGTACATGTTAAAAACTGATGGAAGAAAATCGTCTACAGCTACAGTCACACTTAATTCCTTTAATACGTTTCTTGAAGCAGTAACATTCCATCCTGAATAGAAGTTAATTCTTGTTGTTGGAGAAAGATATTAAACAGTGGAGGATTAATCTGAAACGTAAACTGCAGAGCTTTAAGTTACTGATTGGTAAGAAGGGGAAGCTGGATTTGGTGTGACAGGACAAGCAGAAGGGCACCAAGACATATGCAGCTGGTTAATATCATCTTAAATAAACCATCTACAAACTAAATATGTAACAATGTCAACTGTAGTTTAGTTATAGTCTTAGTGAGAAGTCGTAGAATGCAGTTTTTACTCCTTTTCATGATTGTGTACCCTGAATTTAAAAAAAAGCTGTCGAAAATAAAGAAATCAGTTTTTCCTCTGACAGAGAAAAAACTATTTTAACACACGCACAGACGTAAACATATATGCACATTTTCATTTACACCTCTAACCTGCACACACACAGTGTCACCATGGTCCAAACTGAACCACACACTTTATGCAGTCCAGACCACAGAGATCTGAGAAGCCAACACACACACAAGCACACAAGACCTGGTCTGAGGTGATGGTTTTGGTTGCGGTCCCATTAAAAAAAAACACTAAAAAGCTTTGGCTCCTTTCCACAAACCTACACCTGTAGAGGTCGAAAGCTAATCGAGAGGTAACAAAGCTGATGTACATTATATCACGTGAGTGATAACGCTATTGTGATGCTAATGCAGCAACAGGGCAGCTCACCTTTACTTAAATAACCAATTTAGTCCAACACACTGGTGCCTTTGTCAAGTGACCTCCACACACACTTACTTAAGCAAACACGAACATGTAGACACACAACACAAACACACTCATACACACTGCACACAAACTCCAAAAAATAAGTCGTAACACACTCTCGGCAGGGGCATGTGTTGCCCCCACTAAGCCTGTTTGCCTTTAACTCAATGGTCTCCTTTGAAGGAGGCAAGAGAAAAAGAGAGGGGGGGGGGGGAATGAGGAGAACTCTGGGAATTCACTGCAACAAGATAAATATCCTTCGCCTGGCATCGCATTCCCACTGTGCTCACTAACACACACACACATACAGTAAATATGCATAATCCTATAAATCGCCCATTGTTGGGGAGGAAACATCAAACGTCCGTGCAGATTCAGGGATGCTGATTTTTCACCCAGGTAAGGTCACACGCAGATTAAGTCACATAATGAATTCAATTCTATCTATTTGAATAGATCTGTTCCTTTTACATCAAAGATTCAGATTATCAGCAGAGGAGCCCCAATCTGAACCTCACTCCGTCTATTCAGTTAAAACATTTTTTCACTCAGTCTTTCAAATGATGCTTTCAGAGACTGATAAAGGTGCGTCACATTCACTTCTAGTAAAGGTCATGCACAGAAATACTAATTATTAGTTTTCCAGATTTGTACATTGCAGCACTACAGATTGTAGCACTAGTTTTTTTACATAATATTTATTTATTACCGTCTGTTCTGAGGCTGAGTGACTTTTCATCATCAAAATAGCAGATCTGGATGGTTTTCATTCTACTACAGTCCTAAATCCAAATCTGCTAGTTACAACAGAGACATAAACACATGCACAAACGTTTTCCAGCCTGTGCCCAAAATCCATTTGCTACAGCTCTGAATGCAGATCTGTATATATTGTTCCAGTTTATTATAGCATGAAAGACTGCCAACTTGTGCCATTGTGCGTATGGTTTCCATACATGCAGACCACATGACGTGCTCCATACACAGCTATATTTACAGCTAATTAAATAATGGAATCACACACACACACAGAGGGATCATTGTTGAAATGGCATTTCCTTAACGAACAGGAATTTATTCATCAAAAATCAGATGCATGTGGTAAATTTCGTCTGTCATGTGGCCCCAGTGTGCTTGTGCAGAATGCACTGTATGCTGTAATTGTATTATTTGGGGTGTATCCTCAGGTCTGCAGGCCTGCAGACCAAGTCATGCTGGTCTGAACAGAGAGAGCTGATCTGAGCTGACACTGATTTTAAAAACACCACAACACAGTAGTTCTAGTAACACAACAGACTGTATTTTATGTTGCTTTAGTTTTTTTCTTACTTTGCTCTGGTTTAGTTTTGGCACCAACGTTACCCTTTAACATTATTCTCTTGAATCAATATTGTGTCTTGAGAGATGGCAGGAAGTGAAGACAGATATCCAACAAAGAAATATAGTTTAATTTATTTTATATTATTGATTGTCTTTGTTTTGTTAACCAAAGGAAATCAGAAAGTCGACTTTGCCTCTCTCCCTGTACTTTTTATTCTAGTTGCTACCACTAGCGTAGGCCAGAGAACACAAATGGACGTTTTCAGTCATCACTACACTGTGGTCTTTTGACTCATAACGTCATTGAAAGCATACAAGTTTACAGTCTGTGGTCGACACGGCTGACAGCATGAAACACCACATATTGTCTTGTGAGCTGCAGAGTTGATTTCATTTACTCTATGCTCAAACAAAAGGTTGCTACGGCCAAGGCAGAATGTAAACAGCACCCTGCTGCGGTTTTGTATGTTACAGATTAAACTTCTGTGCCAGAAAAATGAGGTGAGGAGTTTTGGAAACATGACACAAGACTGAAATTTACCTCTGACACCACGTTAAATGAACTGGAATCCAGATCTCACCCTTGATTTTTACCAGGGTGGTACAGTGACGGTCAACACACAGATTTCCCAGATCAGTGTCCTGTGACAAAGGGCTGTAAAATGATGGTGCTGGCACTCGACAATGAGACTGTTTAATTAAAGCAGCAGGACAAAAGCTTCAGTCTATAATCTCCTCCCAGCGTGACAGCTTTCCAACATGGGTGACTTATTAAATCTCTGTGTGGTGCCCAGCAGCAGGACTCTGTGAGAAATGATGTGCTAAGTATGGTGGGAAACATTTTCTTAATAAATTAAATCATCTAAATTTCATCAATTTAATGCTTCAGTTGATTCAGTTTGTTCTAGTTTGCTCTGTGGCATTTGATTGTTTCATCCCGAGTTTACTTTCTGAGTGACATTTTTCACTTGTCTTGTAAAATATTATCCGTTCCGTTACGACATATTCATATTTAATTCGTTACTCTCTGCTTACAGCCTCTTTTCCTTCACCAAACTGTGTCTGTGCTTCAGTTCTGGTCTCTCTGAAGTTGCCTGTCCTCTGCGGTGGGATGGAGAGATCAGATCACTCTGTCATTTGTAGGACAGACAGAAGACAGATGAAAGCAGATCAATAAAAAATAAGACAGACAATAAAAGTCAGATTTGTTCTTTGATTCTTTCAGCTGTGGCTTCAGAGGACAGGAAGGAAAGAAGGGAGGAGGAGATTGTTCACAACTCTCTTTCCATCTGCCTCATACTGATCTTTCTTTTGATTTTACTTCTATCTTTGTCACGATGCCTTCAGTTCGTATGTGTTTCTCTATCTGGATCTTTATCTATCTCTCTTTCATCTCTGTGAATCTCTTCTCATTTCTATCTGTCTTTTTCATTGTGCTTCAAAGTCTCTTGTGTATTTTTTTCTTGTGTTGCAAAGAGATTTATGAACAATTGTATTTGCATCTCATCCATCATCCTTATATCTATTTTTGCCACAGTCTGTTTTGCATTTTCACTGCATCATAAATCCCAGTAAAAACAGAGATGGACTGTGTTTACATCTCCTGTTTCCATATTTTGTTCGGTTTGGCTTTAGGCTTCTTTCTTCTCTGTTTTTGCAGTTGTCTGTCTTTCCGTTTACTGATCTCTTATTATTTCCATTTGTGTCTCCCATATTTCAGTAACCACCTCTCTTTTTCAGCTCCCTCATTCAATATATGCATAATTCTGAGCTTCAATGTCTTTATATTTTCTACAGTTCTACAGTTTCTTCACTTCTCGTGCATCTGTCTCTTCTGTCTTTCTCTGCATTTCACATTCTGATTCCCTCTTACCCCTCCCACTCCTGACCACATCCATATGTTAATAATAATGTCCCCCTCCAGCTCCACCGTATCTATGAGGAAATCCTCTGGCAGGTCATCTA
The DNA here is from genome assembly GCF_900324465.2 of Anabas testudineus. NCBI lineage: Eukaryota > Metazoa > Chordata > Actinopteri > Anabantiformes > Anabantidae > Anabas > Anabas testudineus. The sequence continues at coordinate 2,404,414 of NC_046625.1, forward strand.
TGTCTATCTGATAAAGAACAGTACAGATGCTTCATCCTCACTCTTGTCTTTGTCCTGTAACTTTCATACTGATTCTTATGTCAGGTCCAAAAATCTGCTCTGACCTAACTGGAACCTTTGTGTTTTCCTGCCCACAACCGCTGTAGCATTTAATGAGCCCGAACCTGATTAAAATCTGGGAAAGATAAATAAAATGAAACTCAACCTGATCAGGCCTGAGGGAATTAAGAGAAATTAGAGGCAGACTGGGCCCAAACCCGCCTGGTCAGGGTGGGACTGATTCAGTTTGGGCTGAGAACCAGAGCTCTATCACAGAATATTCATCTGATCCTACTAATATCTAAGGTTTTACAAAATCTGAAACATTTTAACTTTAAACAGACATCTTTAATGACCTAGAGTTACCTAGAACTGAATGGAAGACTTAAATTCACAAATGATGAAATAAGGCTGACTGGTTGTTATGACTAATCAAATCTGGGAAGCAAAGAAATTAAAAGTAGGATTACAAAAGGGAACTGCATAAGAGAAACATTTGACATTAGCAGACGGTAACTATTTATCCCATGGTAGTTGATGAATATAATTAATGTGTGTGAAGAAATTTAGAAACCAGTAGCACCTCTCACGACTGTTGTCACAAGAAAAAACAACCTGTACAGAACTTAATTCACTACATAGATTTTTTTTTTAAATAAATGAAGCAATACTATTTTTTTAACAGAATAGGCCTGAGAAGGAGGTAGTTGGGGTGGATGTCGTGTAGGAAATGCACCGGACTGTCACATCACCCACTCATTATTCATGTTGTGCATGAAGTGACTGTCATTTTTATCTATTAAGCCAGACCACAATCTTTCCTGCTTTGAGTGTCTCCACACAACTACAAAGTTTATGTTGATATGTTAATGTGAAAAAAATATAGATTTAGGAACATGTTAATTTTTCATTTATCAGGATAAATGTTTGGAAAAACAAAACATTAAACTTTAACAAAGGGGATGAGTGTTTACTTAATCATGTGATCCAGCTTTAGTTGCTTAAATTTGCCCAAATCTTAAACCTGTATTAAAACATGATTTGGTCACTTAGGGCCAGGATGACAAGCAACTGACTAAATCCAACACTAAACATTTCTTTTCCAACATTTTGACTGGAAAAGAAACATTTATTTTCTTGCCTGTCTGACAACAGCCTCTGGAGGCTCTGTGGGTCTGTGTGTGACTCTGTGTATCCAGGTAGCGCTGGCTTTGCTGTGGCTATTCATCGGAAGATAAAAAGACACCCAGGAGACAGCTCACCCCCATCACACACACGGTCACATACACAGAACACTTAGTATAAGTCCGCTAAATGAAAGACAGCCATTCATTGATAAGACAGACAGTCACATAAACAGACTGTCTGAGGGAAAACAAACCAGACCACCATCACCCCTGTGTACTTCATTCACCCTAAAGAGCGAGTGTGTGTGTTAAGGAGAGAGAAAGAACTGATGGGGGTACGTGTGTGTTTCTGGGGTAAAACATCTCCATGGGGAGAATTCAGAAAATGATTGAGAGAGTGAGACACAGGAGAGAGTGGAGAGAGAGAGAGAGAGAGAGAGAGAGAGAGAGGAAGTTTCTCGACTCCGGTCAGTCCTTTAATCTGATATACAAACATACAGGTCGCCTAAGAGCCTGCCATTCACACTGTACTGATGCGTGCACACACACAAACATGCACACACACACACAAACATGCACGCACACACACACAAACATGCACGCACACATACACACCAACACCGAGAGAAGAGTACATGCATTTATTCAAGCTGCTCGTGGACACATGGTGACACAGACATTTACAGATACGTACACATCTAAGAACCTTCAGGTGCACACATCAGAGTTTGGAATATTTTGAGGCCAGTTCCACCACAATACCTGAGTTTCACTAACAAAACCAAAATCTTTTAATAGCTTACTTTGAGGTATGTAGGACTGTTTATTTACAAAACCCCTAACTCTATTAAAGACAATTAGCTTAACTCCTTAAAGGCTTGTATTGGATTTTGTCTTAAAGCAGACCAGCTGTACAAAAACCTAATCTAAAAGCATACAGTCTTAAAATCGACTGACTGATTATCTATGTGGGGAAATGTCAGATTAAACTGATTGGTGGAGCACTATTCTGCTTGCCAATGTTATGGATTGGTTGGATTGGGCCCACTTGTCCTCCACTGTTGAAATATGACTTTTACTTGTCAGGCTTGAGTAAATGTTTGCTTCTATCATCTCCCTGTATCTACAGCTGATGCTATGAACATACATATCTGCTAAAATGCCTGCACCTAGGCACATAAACAAACAGAGTGGGAATGAACAGTTGTTGACGTGCAGAAGGTTAAAATGCATGCAGACAAAATACCATCACAAATGTATAAGACAGATCTACTGAAATCTGAATCTACAGATTAATACACATGCTAAAATCAATATGAAAACACACAAATGGCCAAATGAAACATGAGTACATTTCCATATATACACACATGCTTGAAATGCACACTTCCTCATGCACTCTTGGGCGCACACACACATAGACAGGGGGAGTGAGAGGCCTGGCTGTTAATGGTGTTGGTGCTGTACTCCACACTGGGATCTGTGTTTAGCCCTGTTTAGAGCTCCATTTGGGGCCAGATAAATCAAGCTGCTGTCTACCAGAAGCCTCCATTAGGGGCCCTGCAAGGACCCTGCACGGCCTGTCAGTCACCCCGTCAGTCAGCGAGCTGGCCTCTTCCAGCGTTTGAACTCATAATTACAGGGAGGCTCAGCTTGGCTCGGCCCGGCCCGGCTCGGCTCCCGATCCCCCACCACCACTTCCCAGATGGCAGTGCTCGCTAGCCCAGTGCTAATGCTAATACTAACAAACGACAGACATTTCACCTCCTGAGGAAATAGCGCCGGGAAAAATATTTATGGAAACTAAAAAGCCTTAGTCGTTTTTTTCAGCCCCCTTTGGCCTCTCCTCATCCATTTCCACCAACTCCTTCTAGAGCTTTTAGTTTTTATTTCTTTGAGTGACAGTTCTGGGTTTCCCCTAAAATTGGAGAGGGTTCAGTGATTTAGTTAGCCAGGGCCAACCTCTGTCTGCCACAGATTAATCAAACACCAGTTAGAGGGGAGAGTGTAAAACACAGGGGCTACAAAGAATGATGGCTTTTTAAGGTGTGACAGGGAGGTGGAAGAGAAACACACCTCAGAGCAGGACAGAAGACAGATATAGTCTCAGAGCAGAGCTGGAAATTACCACCAACAAACTGGAGAGGTTTACCCATAGCTGGTTTGGCTTCTCTACCATCTACTCTGACACGTAACAAACAATCATTCATGGGTCTTGCTCTATTCTGAAAGTCATCAATCATATTTGGCTGGTCAAACGGTTCAAACATCGGGTGTATTTTGGAATCCAGCCACTGTGGTCGGCAAATGAAAAAGTTTCCTGCGCTTACACGTACACACACACATAAAGTCAGACGTGGCTCACTAGCTCTTAGGAATTCATGAATAAAATATAGACCCATAAAGGCAGCATGAACAATGGAAATATTATCCTCCGCTGCATAAATGCACAGTCGGCCACAGAGTATTCTCGCAGGGAGCCTGTTCCTCTTATCTCTGACGGCTCATCGGCGATGGCTGGCTGCTACATGTGGAGACGCACACACACACACAGTGCTAACGAGGGGGAAATCCCCCCCATCACCCAAGATTGATGCAGAAAATTTACCCGGCAGACATTCCTCCTGGACGAAATGAAAGAGGTGCCTAGTTCACCAGCATTCCTGATTGGCCACACATTCCTTTACCATTTAAACAACAGTGTGATTGCTTTCACGGAGCCATGAGCATCATGAGGTAAACATTCACAAAAATTCTACTTTCTAAATAGTTCCAAGAAGTCCCACCTGGTGAAGGTACTCAGGGACACACAGGTATTTCTATATACTGACCAGGAAAAAACAGAACCAGTGATGTACCTCTGAGCTAAGTGTTAAGTGCAACTAATAAAAAATGTGAAGCTTAAACTTGTTGGAGCATTTGTTAAATGTCAAAAGAAAGCTATTAAAAAAATCTAAATAAACAAAATGCTCCAAACATGTTGGATTTCAGGTTTTTCCAACTTTCCTGTCAACCTTCTATTAAAAATCAGGATGTGATGCATCCTCACGAAATCAAGAACTGCTGAGCTGGCCCTGGCTTCAGCAGCATGACTCCTAATACTGACATGAATTATTAATTTGACATATTCATCACTCTTCCGACCAACCATCGATAGCTTCCATTATGGCGGGTGTGTATACATTACAGAGTGTATAGTGTGTCAGAAACTTCCCGCATACGAGCCGCTGGATGGCGGGAAGAAAGGAAAACAGAAAAAGAGAGAGAGGCAGAATGGGTGATGGACAGGAGTGACAGCGGAAAGCATTAGCTTGAGGAGGAGGAGAGTCATAATATCAGAGCTAGATTTCACACAGTGCTAAAGAGTGTGTGAGATAAAGTAGTGGGAGATAATGGCATTTTGACAGCTAATTCAAACAGCAGATTGAGGGCCAAGAGTTTGAATTACAAAGTGGACAAAATGTGTAGCAATGACTGTCTGATGATACAGTGACTATTAAACGTTTATTAAAACTGTCAACATGATAAAAAGAAATAAGCTAGTATAAACCCTGCAAAACTATAGAAATGTTGATTCTGAAATCACAGAGATTTGTTGATTTATCAGAACTTAAAAAGGTGAAAAACATAACAGACTATTGCTCTGGTAAAACTTGTTTAAAGTTGGGAGACCACAGCTTAGCAGTGATCACTGTAGAAACAATGACATTCATCTTTCAAAACGTGCAGCAGATGTTCTTGTTGAAATGTATGCTCCACACAAAGTCAAATCTGAAAGAAGAGAGTTTGCTGCTCATATCACAATAGACCTAGAAACCTGCAAGTTGTATTTATAAGCATCTTTTAGGAGTAACCAGGTCTCATGGGAATAGTTGTTATGTTTATGCATGTAAACAGCTGAGCATGGGCACATGCAAACCATTTCTACTTTGTGTATTGAGAGGTGATCAGTGGTTAAAAGTGGCTCCAAATAGTAACTGATGCATAAAAAAGTATAATAAATTAGCATTTGTTTCAAGATGTGAGGGTCCTCTCTGCCCCTCGATGTAGCCACTCCTCTGCAGGATCTCAATACACGCTATTACCTCAAAATTAAATATCTTCAAATTACCTGCACTGATTGTTTATGTCTGTCTAATGTGCCTAAAACTTTGCTGATGAAGTGTGTTCCCAATATGCTGCTGATTAAACTGTTAAGGCCGAATACATTAAAGAGAGCAAGCATATAACATTTAAGACAGACATGTTCAGACCCGACTCCCTGATCGCCTATTCTGGCGACAGCTAAGCCAACCCGAGGTGAACACTGTTTATTTTTACAATAATGGCATTAGGAACTTCAACAAGCTCATTTATTTCCTCTTCTTAATCTTCAACAATGTCTCTGAACTCTGGAAGTTAATGTGCATTAAATTAATGTATGAGTTCAAGCACCATGCTGGACACACAGAGAGTGGCTCTGATCACAGAGAGGCAAACGGTGACGTACTGTCAGCTTTCACAGCTAATGAACAGATGATGTCACGCTGCCTCGCTCCACTAACAAGAAGCTAATGGACGGTGGAGCAGATGAAGGCCAAGTCGGCCTCTAGAGTAAACAGCAGAGGAAAGGAACCATCACTTGGTCCCTCTCTCTCTCTCTCTCTCTCTCTCTCTCACATACACACACACACAGACCATCACAGTGACACTATATGCAGTTCCACCCGCCCATATGTAAAAGTTAAACAAAGGGTGAGACAAGTTTAATGACTGCTTTGTTATAAATCAGCTTTATTCTGACCTCAGCAACAGTGAACACAGACACAGGGTGTCTACACACGAGCATGCAGGTCCAAGTGTATCAGTAACAGGTTGTATCTGACTTCATGCATGAATGTACTTAATGCTATGTGTGTGTGTCCAACTGGGTGTGAGCTCACAGTATCACCTAAAGAGAGGAAGCCCATAAATCAGCAGAATGCAACTCCCACACTGTAAATCTATGCTAATGCGTCATTGCTGTATGTAAGTTTGTGTGTGACTTAATAAAAGAAAGGGAGACTGAGGCGTTCTCTCTACAGTAAAAAATTCACAGAGTCAAACAACTCTGAAGATTTTCTGTTTTCCTCTATTGAGCTGCATTTAGGTAAATAATGTGTGCATCATGTGCATCTGACCTGGCTGTAAGTGGCGTCCAGCAGGGTGTCCAGGTTCTGCAGAGGTGCCGGGGTTTTGTCTTTGAATCGAGTCAACAGGCGGCGCTGGATGGCTCTGAACTGGACTGCTCGCTCCGACAGCAGGTCCTGGTACTGCTGAGCACTGACACGCAGCTAACAAACACATACACAAACAGAGCATCATTCAACATGTTTAATCTCAGGCTAAAAAGGCAAACAACAAGATCAGAGACCGGTCGTGCTTAAGGTCACAAATTTAAATCATTACAAAGACCGGGAAGTTCTTGGTACTCTAGGTCTAGGAGCCTTCTCAGGGGTAAAGATCCTAAAGCAAAGTATGATTTGCAACTGCAAAGCAGGGTCAAAGTCCTGGAAAAATAAATAGTGTGTGTGTGTGTTAGTTTGTCTGCACCTGGAAATGGTGGTCTACAGACAGGAAGTATTCCTGCAGCGGCAGTGGTCCACTGAAGCTTTTCTTGAAGTCTTTGACTCCCAGTTTGGAGAAATGCTGGTTGAACCTCTGAACTAGTTCCTTCACCACCAACCACATGTCTTCGAAACTGTCACTCTGAATACGGTAACGCTCTGTTAAAACCAACACACAGAGAGACGGGTCATAAGCTGTTTATGGATAAGGTAGAGTAGTACAGTGTGGACACCGTAAAGGAGTAACAACTAAGTTTGAAGCCATAAACCAGTACTGAAACGAGACTGGGTTTAAGGAAACCAGGGTTTCTGAAAATCTGTTGTCAGACTCACGTGAGGTCTTGGAGGCCAGCACAGTCACCTTGGCTCCTGACAGGAACTGGAAAGCCAGACTATTCCCATCCTTATCTTCTGACTTTGCTGAAAACTCTGCAGAGAGAGACACAGACAGAAAGACAGAGTGCGGCATGATGAGACAGATAGGACAGCATATCATGATGCAGGACGCCAACAAAGGTGAACAAGATACAGTCACACTGTTCACAAAGACACACACAATATAAGCAGGCATGAGATTACACAAAGCATAAAATCAGCATGAACAGTGTGTGTTTAGACGTCAGAGCTGCTGATTGTGGCCGATCACAAGATAAGTGGGAATCAGAATCATGTTCAAGCACACACACAAAAACAGAATCACAAGTAAGTAAAAATACATAAACACTCTTATAAATACACAACCACACAAACACAGGTACAGACAGTAACAGTTGGTTATTCATATAAATGTATACATGTTCACACAGCGACACAGCTCTCTAACTTCCTCCTCTTTCCATTTGTGAACATGTAATTTGGCTTAACGCCCTCCTGTGGCCGCTTCATTCATCCTCAGTGGTTTGAGTTTTCTTAACTATGTGGCCTATCCATCTCAGAAGATCTCGACAGGCATGTATTTAAATGTTCATCATCACTGCTTAACTGATTTTGTAAATGAGCAGCATTTAAACTGTAGAAATTTGAGGGCAAGTCAGTTAATTCTGCCAATCACATGAAAACCAGTGGGCCGATCTTTACAAGAGACTGGATGAGAAGTGCAGTCACAAATCAAATCAGTTTACAAAACCACTGCGGTTTATAGAAAAGACATAATTCAAATGCAGAACCTTGATTAGAAACTGATAATAGTATCAGGACAGCATCAGCACATGACTTAGCGTGACTGTGTGTGTGTGTTACCTGGGAAGATGGATTTGATGTCGACTGGTGGTTGGTTGGTGTCCACTGTAATTTTAAACTTGGTGGTTTTAGCTGGAAAGGAAGGAACACACACCAAAGCCAGAGGAAGACTGAACCTGGACTGCAGAACCCTGGGAACTCCTGAGAAAATAAAGAATGCTTAACAATGTAAAGTTTTTCTTTTCATGTCACATTGTTTCTATTGTTCATCTTTTATTTTGGAGCAGAGCCACTGAGCTGCCAACTCCTGTGGGGGTTGCAGACCTTTGAACACTCATGTACTTTACGATATTGCTAAGACTACAAAGCTGCTACTACTGCTGCTACTACTACTACTACTACTACTACTACTACTACTACTACTACTACTACTACTAGATGCTGCGTTATTTTCACTACTCTCCATCCTTCATCCTCCCTTATCCAGTAGATCTTTCCCATAAAATAAACCCTCTGAAGTCACAGCCCACTTCCCCTGTATATGACGCCCATCTCCGCAAAAGTTCCCTACGGCAAATCAAACATGGTCAGCACCTCTTTTAGGCTGACTCTCCAAACAGGTCAGGTTAACACAGTCAACAGTTCAGATAGTCAGATTACACGAATATCTGAGAGCTACGAGACCGAGAGACTCAACATCAACACCAAGTATGGAGGGGAGTTTGTCAACGTTCTGAAAGGGAAGTTTAGTGAAAAGTGGGGAGGCGGAGAGTTAAAGCCAACTATAACGATGTTCTGAGCTTAAGCAGCGCTGAGCTTGGCAGAAATCCACACTTAGCTAGAATAACAGAGCGAGGGAAAAGAGGGATGGAAGAAAACAGTTGTTAAGAAGAGATGGAGCAAGGGAACCTGAGGCGAGCTAACGACAGGAGAGGGAGAAAACCTGAGTCAAGCAGAAAACGAGTGGAAATAAACCGGTGTGAGAGAAACTAAAAGAGAAATAATATGAAGAACGACAGACAGAGTGGGAGGGAGGGGCGGTTTAATTATGGAATGTTCCAGGTTATTACAGATAGTAATAATTACCTGAAACTACTGTGCACCTTTTCATTCCAGACATGCAATTATTATGCGATTAGGTGAATGAATCAATTTGGTTTGAATACATAAACAGAGGCAGAGAAATAAGAGGGGAAGAGGTAAATCCAAGAAAAACAGGAGAAAACAGTGAAAATGCATGGAGAGGAAAATAGAATGGATTGAGTTTTACAGAAGGAGAGGGACCGTGGTTCATTTTCTTGTCTGTTCACTCGCTTAATTTCTCACTGACCCTTCATCCTGGGTGACTGAACAGTTCAACAACAAATCACATCCAACAAAGTCACCAGATGGTGAAAACATCCACAAAGAAAATAGAATATATTCACTTAATATTAAAAGTGCAAACCTCATTTTAAACATCATAACAATGTCTAAATAAATACAGAATGCAGTGAACAGAAACATCAGATCCAGATCTCGGCCAAAACACGTGATCACGTTTTAAAGATTTAACAGTAACAGTTGTTTCTCCTTCCCCTTGATGAGAAAGTGTTTCTGCATTTTGTTCGCCTGTTTACTGCACACAATGATTTTTTTCAAGCACCATCGGGTTTTAAAGTAACTTTGAGAATAATGAGAGCGGACAAGATGTACACTATGATGGATTGCCTGACTCAAACACGGTTCATGTCTCTCCAAGTTGAATTTCAAAACACACTGAAATAAATGAAACAAAAACACTGCGGTATGCTTTGGAAACTGGGGAACATTAAGGTAAAAGATATGTTGTGAAGGGATAAATAGGTAGAATCAGATATGACCTCGTTTTTCGGTGATACAGTAGTTGCTGTGACAGGCGAGAGCTGTTTGAACCAGACATGAGACACATACAGTAGAAATAAGTACTATGGACATGTCTGGGGACAAACAAAAAAGTATATATAAACAATCAAAAGCTGACTTTGTGAGGATAATGTCCGAATAAAGTGTTTTTTATTGACACAGTCATGTTTTTTCATACATACCTACGCTATACAGCCATGGGGAAAGGTTTTAAAATGTTTACATGTGTGTTAAGGTATTCAATATTAAAACCAGAAACTGTATCCCTCGGTATTTATGATGGATGGGTGAGTCAATACAAGTAACAGAGACGAGGAAAAAGACAAGGAGAGGCAACGGAGCGAGAGGGAGGTTTAGAGGTGAAACCAACAAGAGACAAGATAACAGAAAGGGAGAAGACACAAGAAGAGAACAAAGGCAGAAGAGGCAAATGGTGGACGATGCAGAGAGGAAAGCTCGTGAAGGCCTGGAAGAGGCCGGGGGAAACTTTCTTCCATCTCACATTCAAAGTTGCCATTTATTAGTCACCACTGTGTAAGAGACTGTAAATCTGGTCTCGTACAGTCCCGGGCTGTTTTCAGGAGGTTACACCCTTAATACAGACATTTACCTGCACAACCAGTGTGTATCACAAAGGAAACATTAATAAATATGTTTTAACACACCCCTGAGACTAGAGACCTCCAGACAGCTGTATTATGTGAAATATATAATTACAGCAACAAATGTGACATAAATTTCAAAAGAACAACTTACAACGGTGTTGAATATTTAAATGTTCCTCACAGGAAACCTGTTCCCACTACTGGTCCAAAACCTGATACGAGTTCACAAACCACACTGGTCTAAAATCTTTATCCCACTTTAATCGAACTGTATTCACATTCTATGTTTTCTTCTGTACTAATTGGTACTGAAAAGCTCCGTCCGGGATCACAAAACACTTTCTCATCAAAAGGCAGAGGGCAGTGAATTGAAACTGGGTCCAATAGTTGAAGTAATCGTCTTAGGGGAGTTAACAGACTGAGAAGGTGCATTAACACACTTGGAGTGTTTGGATTTAAACCTAATTAGACAAGGTTTCATAGATTTGTAGTAAATGTCAAAAGAAACTAAAGTAGGAAAGTAAATGAGAATTTATAAGTGTGAAAAAAAGCCAAAGGGCAGCTTGGTGTGGAAATGTTACTGCAGGTACCTGTAAGAAAATTAAATAGTGCACGATCTTGGAAGTCCACTTTGAGTTAATAAATCCATGGTGTAACGAAAGACAGATCTGTGACACTCCACCAGCTCGACACACACAAATTCAGTATAATATCCAAGAAATCTGTTATTTCCTGTGAAGGGAGGAACTACCACTTCATCTGCAGGTGAAGCATGAGCTCTCTGTTAGCTTCAGCTCTGGGGAGGGACAATACAGTGTAGGTTGTGAGGCATTCAGAGACAGTACAGACTGTGGGTTATTTGTGTTTTGAAGGCATTTAGAGCCCATCAGAGTTTAGTGTTCAGACTGTTGGTGATTTAATAAAAACCTGCACCAAGACAAAACAAAACAAAACAACACAAATCAAAAAGCCATAGGTTTGGAGAACAGCTACAGTTACATTAGGTATATTGATATGTAGTAAATACATACTAGTAAATAGTCACAAAGTCAAGGCCAAGCAATTGTTTTGTTTAATTTCTATTTGGAATCCAGTTGATCCCAACTGGCTCACAGCATTTTAGAATAAAGCTGATTGCCTTTAGTTGTTTGAGTTAAATCACTGGCAACCTTGTTGTACATAAGTGAGTTTAATACACAGTGCTAGTGCCACTCTGAACACAACAAAGGCCTTTTCACACAACCACTTGACTCATTGTATGTTTTCTGATCAGCACTGTTACAGTTTCCAACTGACTTTATTATATTGTTCATCTGCCACATTCATATCCTAAGTCACGTCACCTACAGGATCAGGATTTGTCTTAGTTGCCATGGAAAGAAATAAACACTGCATCATTCACATACGTCAAATGTGACAGTTTTAGCCCGGGTTGATGACACGGAGGATGACAAGACATAGCGGAAAGTAAAGCTGCGGGTGTTTGAGGACATCCTTCAATTCAGAAATCTGGAGCAGAGGGCTGCAGTGACACTGAAGCCAAAGAGTGAGTAAGTGACTAAACACCATTTTTCACTTACAGTAAACTGAGGTTACTGTGTTTATCTTTCAGATTCTTCATTCAATTCACTGCTTGTCCTGATCTTTAATCTTCTGTAATCTGCTGTTTGTGATATATAAGAGTGCAGAAAACTCTGGATCCACAGATAAATCACATATTGACCTCGGGCTTTCTCCCTGTTAGTCGCTCGCACAACCGGTGATGTGAACGTCCTGTCCCCTGTTAAACACACTTAAAATCACAATTGAGCACTGCTGCTACTTGTTAAAGCTGCTGTACCTACACTGTACTGCGGTCTCATAGGACTCTGATTCCAATTATCTGGAATCTGTGTGAGTGTGTTTGAGTGAGTGTGTGTGTTAGAGACTGAGGGTGAAAGAGAGATGGGGAGGGAGAAGAGAGTTTATTTGAGTAGAGGACCACTGTACAGGATCGGGTTCTTACCGCAGCTGCAATGATGTCAGCCATGTGTGCAAGTATACGTACACTGTAGGAGTTTGCGTGTATGTGCTGTGTGAATGGCCATATGTTCACTGTTGTTGTGTGTGTGTCCTATCATTTCCTCTTTCATACACACATGAGAGTCACAGCACATTGGACCTTTTAACAAATCCTGTTCTTATGCAGTTATTCTGCATTAGTGATTTGCCTTAAATGGTCCTATTCACAGTCCAGGTGTGGGATTCAGGATGACCGACGGACATGACACTAGACAACCACAGTTCATGTCCGTACCTTAAAGTGTAAAGTGTATTAGCAAAGTGACAAACTTCACAGCAAAGTTTCCCAAATATATAGAATATTCCTAAACGGAAGTTATAAAAACTATTTGATAACTTTATCGATATAGATACAGATATAGAAATATTATATAGAAAATGACTGGTTTATCCTTTAACAAACACTAAGGACATGAGATGTTGAGATGTTCACACTGTAAATTGATATTTTCATATATTATGAAAATGTATAAAAGATCTTAACAGTATTCATTTTCATTACATAATATATTGACTGTTACTTCTACAGTAAACACTGTGCACTAAACGTCTCCCTCATGGAGTGCTATTGTGCTTATTTGCCTTAAAACAACTCTCTACACAGCACTCCGGCTGTTATTCATTTCAACACTGGGCCCAAAGACTCTGTAGCTACACTACGTATCTGTCCTACATGCCGACGAAAAAAACTTTACTTCTGGCAGTTTATATTTCCTGAAAATGTTTTTGGCTGATGCAAAATAGCTGCATATGAAGATAATTTGCAGTTGAGGCAGGGAGATAGGAAGTATACTACTGCACAAGTATGTGTGCTATATGTGTATACTACTGCAGGGCCTCTAAGCCCTCCATGTATTACAGGACATCCTATTCTGTATCAAAGCACACAAACTCAGACGAACTAAAACAAACACCGGCTGACGACTAGGAACACTCAAATGTGTGTGTGTGTGTGTGTGTGTGTGTGTGTGTGAGAGTGTGTGAGTTGATGTGTTTCTATATGTGGGCGTATGAGACAGATGATATTTCTGCATAAACTACACAGACTATAAAAGGATAAATGGATATAAATGCATATTTACTTATTCCATATAGTGAGGAATGTGCATTTTTGTGTGTGTGTGCACAGACTCTTGCCAAGTATCACATTACAAAAATGTAAATAGTAGGTAGTGGTCTCTTCCTGTCTATACAGTAGTGTGTGTGTGTGTGTTGGAATGCACACAGTTCAGTTTTGATTATGTGTGCATTTTCTCTGTATAACAGAATTTTGAGGTTTATGTCCCAAAGTATACAAATATACGCTCTGTGTATTTGTACATCTACAGTACAAGTTTGTCTTTTTTATAAAGTGTGTCTTTCTACTCGCTCTATTCTATATATCACTACTAACCAAATGCTTACCTTTGGGATTCAGCTCTGTAGAGAAGAAGAAGAGAAAAGTTAAAGGTTAACCAAGAAAACGAAGGTCAGTGAAACAGAAACAGCTGGAGGAAGATGTATTACTCCTCCTGTCTAGTTTTATTCAGTGCAGACCGGTAACAAAGCCGCACTGGAAGAACAGGGTTCTGCAGTTCAGACACGAGGGCATTCCCTCCGAATATCTCCTTCCACCAACATGTGGATACACAAAACTGAAAAAAAAAACCAACCCAAAAACACTGGGAGCGCTTTGTTCAACGTTCCGCACACAAGGAAAGTACCGCTGGATGTAGGGTTCCGACTGAGCCAAAACAATCCTGAATATCCTAAGATGTCCAAATCCAAAATTAAGTAGTTGCTTGTCAAGAGGTTAGTATGAAAATTGGTCTGACAGACTCACAAGACAAATAGTAGGGAGTTGAAGCATAGAGAGAACGAGATGCCATGGACATTTATAAAGCACTCATTGGGTTAATAATTCTGATTTTCACAGCCATGACTCCAAAACAAATTCTTGCACAAACACTGTAGAATAATTTAGATTCAACTAGAAAAAAAAACAGAAAAACATGTTTGATTGGGTTCGTTGTTATTTAACCTGAACTATTGCTGTGTCTACCACTGGTTCTTTGTCACTGTGTCTTACACTAAACTAAGAACACAGAACATTATTTTGTTGTTTGTCCTCAACCGAATGCGCTCTGCATATGTTTTGGCTTGTGTGTACAATTTCTCCAGCAGTACTTCAATCTTCAGTGAATTAGTAATTAACAGCATTCAACTAGTTCCACAGACAGTTTAAAACTACACATTAAATTTTGTCAGACCATCTATACTGGTTTACAGATACTCGTAGCAGTTATATTGAGCTTGTTTTTTGGCAATGCAAAAGGAAATATTATCTTTATGAAGAATTTTTGTTTGTACAGTTTTTCCTTTTAAATACTTTCATGCAGAAGGCAACTACTAAAATCAGCTTTTGTTTCCTCTTTGCACATTTTGCCAAACTACGCAGCATGTTTAGAGAGGCCAGAACGTTAACACTGAACTATGCAAATGAAAAAAGACTCAAGCTGCAAAACGGAATTGTTTTCATGAAGCGAGAGCACCTCTTATCCCTGCTCCTTACTGCCAGATTTTCCCAGCTGCTGTGAGATTTAAACAGTCAGCCTCCTGCTTCTCTAACCTTTAGGCCGCGGCAATAGAAGTCTGGCAGATTAAGCTCTGATTTGCTTGGTCGAAGAGGAGTTCCTGTGAAGGTGAATGAGAAGCAGATGGCAGGTTGCAGTCCAACGAAAAGGCAGCTGAGGTGCTGAGTCTAGAAGTTCACGAGTTATTAAACCTGATGAAAGTCACACTTCCTTACTGTGGTTTCTCTTTCCTGTAATAACTCTACCTCAATTGTTCTCTTTTCTGTCATCGTTGTGCCATTTAATTCAATATTCTGATATTTTTATTATCAATTGCTGCCAATTACATGACATTTATTCAACTAACAACACTGACAACCTATGATACATGTATCTCCTTACATGACTTCAACCTAAATAAAACACTTGCTGCCTCCTGAATATACGTTTAAAGTTGGGGATGACCTGTATTATCTAACTACACTTTTATAGATGTACAGGAAATGTTCCAGTTCGTTCTGAGATTTAAAGTGAATGGGGTGAAATTGAATAAATCCTTCAAATGTGAGCAACACAGAACCTCACAGAGAACCTTTGTAGCTTTTCCATCCATCTCTATTAATACAGGAGGTGGACGCATGAATAACACACACCAGTTCTCAAAATGTGTTCATACTTAGAGGTATTATTTAATACATTACTTTGTCTACATCTCTTCTCAAAACATGAGAAGGAAAAGCTGCAAAAAGGCAGAAATGAAGGAGAAAAAGCAAAACAAAACAAAAAGAAAGGCTAGAATAGCACAAAGAGGAAGGAAGAGAAGTGCAAAAAAAAGAAAAAACAAGAAAGAAATAAAAGCATCAATGTTGAGTGAAAGCTCCAGTTAAACGTAAAGGACGTGTCAAATGGAGCAAGAAGGCAATCATGGCCCTCGCAGCGCACACATTCACACACACAAGTGGTAGTCACTCCTGGACGGCTGCCAGCCAGCATTCAATCAGTCCTTCCTGTTCTAAAAACGACTGAGAAATTAGACTGACTGAAACGAGTGAAATTCTGGATCCATTAGCTGAAAAAAGCCAGTTTAGTGTTTCATGACTCGAATCCTTTATTCCATTAAAAACTGAGAAAGGTGAGACGTAGTTCTGTTGTATAATTAACCACAGAACCTCCATATTATATAATTGTTATTGTGATATAATTATTTTCTTGACATTCTTAGAAATTAAATGGCTCAACATGCAAAATAACCATCCATGTCCTGCTTCTGTGTCAACTGAGGAAATCAATATTTTCATTAAACAAAAAACATCCCAGCAGGGTAAATTATGACAATCAGTGAAGTTCAGCACATATTTGGTCACATAACACTACTATTATTACTATTATTACTATTATTAATATTACTGTACTGACTAAATATAAAATCTAAAACAAAAATGTTTAAAAAAACAGAACTGGAACCTCTGCTCCACTGCAAAAAATAGTGCTGTTAATCAATAAGAAATGTTCAAAATAAATATATTTAACAAACAAACAGGGCTAAGAACGTGATCTGGCTTAGAAGAGACACCTTGCAACATTAACAGCATCAGTTAGGCTATAAAAGTAAAAGCAAATGGATTTCAGACCTGGCAGTTTAACAAGGACCTAAATAAATACTGCCGCTTCCTAGAGACACCAACATATGGAGATGCTGGTCACTCTGGCAAGCTCAATAAAACAGGAGAAAACAATAAAGACTGCCAACTGGCTCCCTAGGTTTCCCCACAAATTGGCTTAGCAACCAATGAATCATGCCTGGCTGCGTTTTATGGAAATTATCCGCACAGTCGCAACTTATCTTTGACTGCTTGGATGAAAATGCCCATTGTGTGTTAGCTAACAATGTACTATAAATGTCAACTTCACTACTTGATCCCCCTGAAGTGTAGCCCATTGTAAGGGTGTTAGGAAAATCACAGAGGAGCACTAATGAAATTCTTTCTAGATTGTAACGACTACAGCCACCGTCGAGCCTCCTTTGAAGGGCTTAAGGAGTCAACAGTGTTCTTAAATGTCAAAGCCTTTGTAAGGCTTAAAGACAGGCACAGTAGCCACAGGGTGGGATGGTGTTATATGGGGCAGGTAGTGTTAAGGCGTAATCGTCACCCCTAGGTGGGAGAGGAAAGAGGAAGAAAGAGATAGAGAGAAGTGATGCATTCCTGCCATACCAGGACAGCACTTAGAGAATGAGAGGAGACGAAGCATTAATGAAGATTAGCGCTGTACGAACACACAGATAGTTGGTGGTATATGCTGGTAAGACAACAACATTACAGTTCACTAGAGTTTAGAGCAGATGCAACTCCACGTCATGGTTGGATCACTGCAGGTAAGACTGAGTGCAGCACGCAGGTTCACTTTCATTTGCTTTTCTGCGGCTGCCAGCAGATGTGCGTTCCAGGTTTTATCCTTATCCACTTATCCATGCAGATTTAGATGTAGCTCTTTATTGACATCTTAATTCCTGGAGTGATAAGGCTGAAATAAAAACATTTTTCTCTGACAAAGTCTATTAAAACCAGTGCTAAAGTCTGGCTCCAGCTCACATAGAACCACATTTTCACAGCAATTCAATAACTATATTAAAGCATGTCTGTTTGAGTCAACTCTTGAGAATGTCCTCGGGGTATTTCTGTGCAAAAGCTTTACAAAGCCTGTTAAAAATCTTTTATTTCATATGCTGCAGCATCATTGTAGTAACTACTTTACTGAATTATACTGTAGGTACAGTACAAACTTTGCCTGCTGTAATTAAAATAATCTGGCTAAGGCCACATGGACACAGAAGCTCAGTGTACAAAGGTCTGTGGATGATTCTCAGTTTGGGCATTGGTTGTAGTTTCAGATACTGAAAAACTGATTCAAGTTATAGGAAATGTTAGAGCGTGCTTTTAAACTCTGGAAAGGTTCTTTCAACACAACTCCCCAGTACACAAAGCATGTTCCATAAATAAATTGGTTTTCTTCGTTTTACTTTTAGACTTGGCTGTGTTCGCACAGAGCCCTGACCTCAGCCCCATTGAACAACTCTGGGATGAACTAGAACTGTGAGCCAAGCCATATCAACATCCGGGTTGGACCTCCCTAATCCAATTCTGAATAAATAGGATCAAATCCTTACAGTTAGGCACCAAAAGCCTTTACATACATTTGGACATCTGGTGTGTCTACAATGATCTTTTTCATTGTTCTCCACTCCATCTTAATCCCTTTTCACACATGAACTCCAGATAACGTCATGAAAATTAGGTCCAGACGTTGTACAGAGTTGTGCTTTCACATATGTAGCACAGCGATAGCTTGTCCAAGTAGGATGCATTGTCACATGGGGAGAAACTCACTTCCATCACCTGTCTGGAGTGTGCAGGAGACATGACATGACACAGTAGAGAACACATTCCCACATTACCTGTACTTTGTAATAGGGGGCTTACAAGACAGATTCCAGGTGATCTCTGCGTTCTCACATTCAGCTCAGCCGGATAATGTATAGACATGTTCAGGGTTCCTGTGTTTGTCTGAGAGCAGCTTCAGATTGCTTCATATCTGTTTCCATTCTTCTCCACCCTGTTATAACTCTCCTTCCGTCTGCCCTTCTAAAATACCGCTCCCCTTTTCTCTCCACCCAGGTTTATATACATTTTCTCTCTCTCCACCGAACATAACTTACCTCATTACCTCATTCCCCGTGTCTAACTCCTACTGTACCTGAACTCTGTTCTGTTTTTTCCATCCTATCGTGCCTTCTCTTCCTCCAACTTTTAATAAACCTCTTTCAGTTTTACCTCCAGCCCAACAAGTCCATTCCAAAACCCGAGATCAGCCTCCTACACACTCTCCCTGAGCCACTCTGCTGCCAAGGTCCACTGAAGCTCTCCAGACTCCTTATTTTTAGCTATTTTTAGCATCACAATGAAGCTTAACAAAAAGAAACACTTCCCAATATTTCCAGACATTTCACATTAAATGTGCTTCTAGGGAGGAGACACTGCTCCACCAACACAGGCCTGCCAAAGCCAATGTAATCCAAGGGAAACAATACCATGAAATTTGTTTTGTTTTTTTCATGAGCTACTTTTCGAAAGAAAACTGAAATCTGTATTTTCTAAAAAAAGGAGGTCTGTGACATTTAAAATAAGGTGGTTTTATTGGTTTGCAGGAGAAAGTAATATCTTCCAGAAATACTGCAAGGCCTGGAAACAGATGCCTGGAGAGAGCAAGGGGATGAACTGGGCTTGTCGGGAAAAAGCCTAGATGGCTTCACATCAAGACAGCGCTATCTGTTAGCAGCTAGTGTTCAGCACAATTAACAGAAAACAGGATGTGATAATACTACCTGTGACCAGCTAACGTTGTTATGGTTTTCTCTTTATTCTAGTTTTACAATTTAGTTTTACCACTGATACTGACTGTCAGTGACTTTACTTATCATTAAGATTGCAGAACAAATTAATGTGAAAAAGAGTTTTTTCTGATCCAGTTTTACGGTCTAAGGGCAGTTTTGTAAAGTTCACTGAAACACATTTCAAATTCGATATATTTTGTGAAGTAAACTTTTAGTTAGTTCAATGTTAGAATATTGGTCAGCGTGCTTTTATGCAGATGTGAAACATCTTACACTGCCATTGTGTATGAGAAGTGCCATTGAAATAAAACTGACTGGACGTGAATTACATGTCAACGCTGTCCAGAAACTGCTCCAACACAACCCACAATTACTGTGTTACTTAAGCACTGTTAATTTAATTATTTGTACAGGCGTCAGTGCACTCAGTCATATGTCAGTGATGCAAGAAGCAGAAAGTGCCACAACTATATTATATGTTTAAATACTGTAAATGTGTTCAGTGTATAAATTGTAAAAAGCTGCTATATTCACCTGTTAATACTCTAAATTTAACATAAAACATGTAATTTATCATGTTATAGTTATTTTTAACAAAGTAGATTCTGTTCATTTTCAATATCAAACCATATGTCAGCACCAGTTTTCAACAAAGACTGATGGTGTTTCTAGGTTTTCAACAAATCAAGAGTCAGTGTTACTGCTACAGTAAGTTTGATTAATGTATTCTGAGTAAAACAGTAATCCATAAAACAAACCCATCTGTCACAGTGATTATTCTCTTCAAATAAAGGTTTTGATTAACATTTAACTAGCATGAAACACTGTGTGTGTGAGAGAGACAGAAAGTTGGTACCTGTAGGAGAGTTGTAGGACACTGAGATGTCTCCGGTAAGATCAGCAGGGGGATAGCGACCATTGAGAAAAGCCGAAAATGCCACAACTGTGGAGGAACCAACACCTGAAGAGAGAGAACACAGATATTTGGACATCAGCGTGGTTTCTGTTTCCAGTGAAGTTTCACACAGATAATTTCTTTATTGATCTAAAGGAATTAAAGCTACTACAGCCCTCATCTAGATCACTTCTTTTAAATTAGTCTTTATTGTTTTGTTTTTAGTTGTAAACACTAAGAGTATATAATGTCTGCAGTGTTCCTCCTTGTTATAGCCAGTCATAGAACGATTGCAGGAAAAGAAAGACGGGCATGGAAGGTAAGAAAAAAGATGTCATGAAACAAATGAGGTAAAATTTATAAGTGTTAGCTTCCCTAGTCAGATTCTGATCCCAATTTTGCATTTAATTTTTTCCCCCTCCTTACTTTAGAGACGATTTAACAGTAAACCTTCACTACTTGATTGTCACTGAAGTGGAGACATTACGCTCGTCATTCGTTACTTACACCATTAATTGTATTTGCAAAAGTTTAAAAATTCAAATGAAACATAAGTTTATTAAAGTGACATTTGATCTGCAACTGAGCTTCTCAGATATGTAAATAACAAAAATATGAAATAAACATTACGCTATGAAACTATCATTCCTGTCCACAATAAATTAAGTTAATTTGGTTTATTATTAGCCACAGATTTTCTCAGTTTTTGTGACACATTTATAAAAACCACAAGCCTCAATCACTGCAGGTAGCACAGCTCCAGTGTTCATTTGATTTACCTTTGAGCAAGTTTGTGTTATTACAAATGTTAATTAAATGTTTTATTATTTTATTTATTTTTTTCACTTTTAGAACAGACATTCTGGTTGTCTTGAATGAAAGACATTGAGCGATGGATGAGGAAACTGAGCAGCCAACTAAACACAGACACACACAACTTGGAAACTCAGCATTTTCAAGGTGTGGACAGGACAGGATACACCAGACCCAATACTAACCAGACTCATAATACACTCACACACACACACACACACACACACAAACACAAACACACACACACACACACAAACACAAACACACGCTATGCTTATGCTAAACATCTCCAGGCAGGGTGAGGACAGAGAATTAACAACACTAATCAGAGCTGAAATTTAAATGTATTCAAGTACACACACACAAATTACATCTAGCATGGGAAAGTGGCAACGACTTTTAGCTTCACTTCAGGTACCTCAAACGCAACAGAGAGAGAGAGAAAGAAAGAAAATGAGCATAAATAAGCAGAGAAAAGAGCAGGGATCAAATGGAGACAGAGAGGAAAGGATATGTTACAGCTAATGGCTCCATCCAGTAACACACACACACACACACACACAGGGCAGCGTGGCGGTGTAATGAGGCGTGTTGTTCCTGAGCTCGGCCTGCTACAGGTGACTAAAGCCCAGGTATGTGTGTGTTTATGTGTCCTAATGGGAAAGGTGTATGTGTAATCACTGCAAGTGAGGAGAATGTGAGTGTGTTTAAAATTCGGTTTCTGTTTAACATTTATTTTCTAATTGCATTAAAATAAACGGTCTCACAGTCGAGTGTGAGACGAGGCATCTCAAGTTGAGGAGAGACAGAGCAGGAGGAGGAGGAGGAGGAGGAGGAAAGATGGATGAGAGGAGATTAAAGGAGAGATGACGACACCTCAACAGACGGAGGAGAAGATAAATGACAAAAAGCCGAAAGAAAACTTTCTCCACAGTCTGTCACACACCCTGTCAATACGACCTCCTCTCCTTCTCTTTCTCTCTCAAACACCTCTCTACCATCCGTGCCCATTGTTATGTTATCTTCTCAATCTGTCCTTGTGACCAATGGGCACAGTATGTTTCAGAGCGATATCAGTACTGAAGGTTACAGCTCACATACAGAGCTTTGGAATCACATCCTTTGTCCTCTAACGAGCGAGGATAAAAAAAAGAAAGAAATTAGTCTTTGGCAAGAGCTTAAAGAGATAAAAGGATGCAAGACAGATGCTGGTGAAGCGTTCCTGCTACTGGACCAGTAAGTAATGATTCATTATCTTGTGTCTCAATGTGTTAGTCATGTTTTTGGGGCATTCCTTTCTCCCTCTCCTGCACCTTTACTGCCTCACCCTCTTTTCATGTCACCTTTCCTCTCCTCTTTCCTTGCTCCCTGCCTCACTGTCATCCTGTCTGTCAGCAGAGGGCTTTTAACCTCTGTGCCCTGGAGGTCAAACTGGTCAGACTGGTTTAAGTGCTTTAAGTGTTCCCAGACCCATTATGACCAAAAACAACACCACAGAAGAAGAAGTCAAGAAGTCAAAAATTCCTCGTCCTCTTTCTTTTTCTTTCTCTCTCAATAAATCCATCTCTGTCCACATCTGGACAGGTCTTCATCATCATTACAGCTAATGGCTTCTTCTTTTTGATCTTCTCTTTCAAAGCTTTCCACCATTTGTACTTTTTTCTCACCACGATTGATGTCGTTTGTCTAACTTTGTTCCTGAACCTTATTTATTCGACACAAAAGAAGAGAGTCTCATTATCTTTATATTACAATAATCTCTGCTTCACTTTTACCTGTCCATCACTCTTCCTTTCTCTTCCACCTTCTTTTTGACAGTATAGACATTTACAGCGGCAAGAAAGTGTTTCTAGCTGAGAGGGAGGATGAAATATAATCAAAGCTGTAGAAATGCTATGCTGTCATCAAATATTAGTTGTAATTAATTATTGTTTGATTCTCTTTCTCTCTCTGTGTGTGTGTGTGTGTGTGTGTGTGTGTGCACATGCAGGGAAGTGCTAAACATGTCCTCAGGGTTCAGATTATAGTACTTGACAGCTCATGTTAAATCGACTACTGAGTGTTTGTAAGAGGTTAGAGGTCAAGAGGGGTGGAGATGGGGATCTATACCTCACAAGGAGATGGGAAAAGGGCATGTGTGTATTTGTATTTGTTGTATTTATCTTTTCTTTGCCATAAACAAATAATAAAAAAGCAAGAAGTAGAGAGGAACTTAGGTATGTTTGTTTTGAGACATTCCTGGTCAGATGCTGTTCAGCCTGGGTGTATGTTCGTATGTGCGCTGTGTGAATCTGAAGTGATCATCAGTGGGGCGTTAAGTAGTGACCTTTGACCTCTGCAGGTCAGGATCAGGTTGGATCGCTGTGTTGGGTCTCTTCTTAAACACCACTAACCTGATCTTTACTCATGTCCAACAGAAGAGTTACTCTCATTCCAGGATTTGAGTTTTTTCCAAATGATGAAGAAAGATGAGGACATTTAGGGTTTGGCAGCTCACAAAAACTATAGTTGTCAAATAAAAATCTCTTTTAATATAGTCAAGTAAAAGTACAATATTTAAATTACAGTGAAGTTGAAGTAAGGAGAAAATGAAAATATTCAAATAAAGTTGAAATACCTAAATAAATGTACTAATTCCTCTCCATATTGTAGGCAAATGTGTCAAAATAGGAGCACCTTTTTTTACTACACCGAATTTATGAATTAATTATAATAATAGATTTAAGCAAAAGTAAAACTGGAGAAACTTTAACCTGACAGACTTCGTATACTGGTTCATCAGTGTGCACAGGCTGTTTTAGGTTTAAATGATGCAACATTCATACAAATGGACAAAGGCAGAAGAGAAAAGAAAATGGATGTGGTGGACAAGAAAGATGACAAGAGAAGGAAGCAGAGGGGAATGTGAGAGGGAAGAAAAGAGACATATGACAGAGAAGAAGCAGAGCAAGGAAAAGATGCAAAAAGGGAAAAGAGAAAAGGGTGGAGACAGGGAGGGAGAGTGAAAACAGCAGAGAGAGCAAGGGGAAACAAAGGAGGCAGTGTGTGGTGAACAGGGGATTGAGTCGCCATCTGAGAGGAATAAAAACTGAAATAACAATAAAAGTCAGAAGGCGCTACCTCCCCTCCTCTTCATCACATAACCAATCCCTGCAACACTGAACTGCACACACATCACTGCTTTTACGGCCTTCGTTTTCTCTCTTCCCTTGCAAAGTGATTTGGAAATAAACTTCACTTAACATTCACAATGATACCGAGCACACACATCATCACACACAGACAAGTCTGGACTCACACTGAGCCAAACAATCAAAGACACATGAAGACACAGAGGCACAAACGCATGCGTTTTCATTTCTACAGTAATCGTGTGTTTAAAACTGGGGAAAGAAGCTTTTGCAGTGTAGAAGGAGAAAGTGAGCAGGTGGCAGACACACAGAGCTACATCTCAGAGATACGGTGATGGTGAGCAGCAGACACAGGAAGTGTCGCACCAGCAGTGTTGTTGTTATTAGTGTTGCCAGTGTTGCTCTAAATTGCAGCCACATTTTTCCATAACACCCGTTGCTTTGTCACTGCTACTTGTGTCTGCTCTTTATTCTGTGGTATTGTTTATATTATGCAGAAATGGCTCAAATGAGTCATAAAATGACATCAGACAGAAAAAGGACGAAGGAGAAACAGAAGCAGAAGAGAGGCTTGGGGTTTACGCTGTATGTAAACACCAGAAAATGTTATAACTTACTAGAGATGTCATGTTTCTATGATTTGACTAATTTATGGCTTGTCATCACATGGTATCTAATCATAATCCTTTTACTTCGTCTACTCTTAATAATACAAACATGATGGAACAGCTTTATTTCATAAGCCGTTGCTGAATCTTTTCCCACCTTAAACTCTGAGTGATGGGTTGATTTGGTTTTTGGCCTTTTTCTTTCTTTCATTTATTTGAGGAATTTCGTCGTCTCATCGTGTAACACAGATTTGTTTAGGTCGGCCACTATTTTGCATGTCTTGAGTGGACATACACACTCTATGTGAAGCTCTAACATTTCTTTAGTAGTCCAAGTCATTACACTTAAATTGGTGATGGTCTGACATGGTTTATATCAAAGTGTTTACCTTACTTTCCCTGCAACCTGAAAACACAAATGTGATTTCTGGATAAAATCACAAAGCACATTTACATTTAGTCATTTGGCGGACACTTTTATCCAAAGCGACTTACAAGTGAGGTACAAGGTAAGCAACATATCTAAGCCAAGGAGAAGAACTTTAAAGAACTTTAAAGCACAGCACGTGACTGAGATCCAGCTGCTCTAAGCCAAGTCTCTGCATTCATTAAAGCATACGCAGTCTCCATTAATGTATTTTTCCATCCAGGACTGTAAGAGATGTGGTTCAGAGCCAGGTCTGACCACTGAGGGGGAGCCATAGTGGTCCTGCTACTTTAGAGCTAAGCCAGGCCATTCTAGGACAAAGTGGGCCAGCAAGGAGACACTTGGGTGTGAGAGGAGAGAAAGAAAGAACAAGAAAAATCGTGTGTGTGTGTGTGTGTGTGTGTGTGTGTGTGTGTGTGTGTGTGTGTGTGTGTGCACTAATGCTCATGTTTCGCAGCAGAGAGCTGTTGCTTGACTAGTGAAAGCCTGTGCCAAATCTCTGTGTGCAGGAAGACAAAGGAGCGTGACATAAACACACATGCAGCTACTTTAGTCCGCATGTGTGTCTTTACTTAGTTGAGAGGACGCAGGCATGTGTTTATGATTGTGTATCCATGGATATGTATGTATACATATTTATATGACCTGGATGTGTGTGTGTGTGTGTGTGAGTGCCTGAGAAAGGCTTCTGAATTTGACCCATGTGACCGCTACCTAAACTCATGTAAACAAAGGCTCTCTTCAGTGGTGTAAATGTGATGGTGCAGTGAGTCACAGCCTCTGATCTTCCATATAAACAGTGAAACATTCAGCTCCACTGTCAAAGAGAAAAACGTTAGAACCCAACCAACCAGACGAATCCTAAAGCTTTTTTCATCCTCTCTTGGCTTCTTCTTCAATGAATTTACATTTCATTAGGTTTGAGTTTTTGTTGGCAGGTTTTTCACTGTCTGATTACAAATGGAAGTTACGGTATCACAGCTCATACTTGAACTTACAGTTGATGTTCAGTCAGGAAGTTATAAATGAGAAAGTGCCCTCATGTACAGTTTTTGTCAAAGTGATTGCTCTAAGCATCTTGGACAACTTGCCACAGTTCTTCTGTGGGTTTAGGCTGTCCCAGTATCTACGGTTTCCTCATGTAATCCTATACTGACTCTATAATTTTGAGAGCAGGTCTCTAAGAGGGCAAAACCACCTGTTGCAGGATTCCTTATTCATGCTGCAGGATAATTTTTGGGACCAATCAAACACTCCCTGATGATACTGTATGATGGATATAAATATAAACATTTACAGTCCTATGTGTGTACAGTATTAGATGTTACTATAACAGTTTGCTAATTATTGATAATCAAGCTTACAGTAAAAGTGTTAAAAGTCAATCTCATAAAAGCAACAAGTTCACTGTTGGCCTGCAATCAATATGCGGGACAATCTATCATGACAGAGGCTTGATGTCAGCACCAAGTTGAGAGAGAGGTTCTGGAACAGCAATACAACAACATGGATGTTTGTCACCCCTAGTGGTTAAAGCCTCCTGCACATGCTAGAAAATCTCTACGTTCCCTGACTGTGATTATGGAAACAAGGTACATTTCTTTCCAACATATGAAAATATGGTGGAATAATGGGGTCAATTAAAACTGTGCAGGAAATGGCAACATTACTCACATGCACACGCTGAAGCAAAGCAAGTTATATAGAGAATATGTGATCATGAAATCATTAAACAGAAGAAACTGATGGATATAGAGAAAATGTACTGTACGTAATGTGCAAAAAACATCATGTTTGCATTAATAACTGTGGAGTTCACCTACAGTAAATGTACAGATAAGAATGCACTGTGGTAAAACGCATAACATTTCTGCATAGATGCACCATGAATCATGTGGAAGCAGTGGTCAGCTTGATTCAGAGCTCAGAATAAAGGGATGGCGTTCCAACCGCCTGAGAATGCTGCTCACATCTTGAAATCATAAATTCAAAATCCATACTGGTTCTCAAAGAACAGAGACTACTCCTCTGTGATGGATGATGGTTTCAGCAAATGTCAGGAGCAGTTTTGGAGTGGAAAAAAAAAAATCTTTTTGGTGCAAATCCAGCTTCTGTGTCTGTATAAATTGAATTCTCCAATGGGATTTACACCCTCAGAGTTTTAACTGTGTTAATTACAAGATAATTTGATAATTTGTTAGTAATAAATCTCAACACACAACAACAACATTCTTGTAGGGAGGGCCTTCTGGGTTGTAAGAAAGGAATTTAATTTCATTTTACTGATGTAATTAGCAGCACTCACTCTGGATGACAGATGCTTAGAGCTGCATTTGCACCAACCATGTTTGGAGCATTTTATTCATACTTGGCTGCATTTGCTTCCTTTGGGGTGTTGTTCGATTTGGACCATGATTTATTTGGAGGAGTCATTACTGTAGGTTTGTTTTCACACACAACAATTGTTGTGAAACAGAACGCTGTGTGGCATCAGCATCCTTTCAATAAGTTGTGGCATTTCTTTGAAAATACAAAGCTTGTAATTGTTTTAAAGCTGTTACTTTGGTGCAACTACTGAACCACACTAATTGTGTCACACCTAAAGTAAGTAGCCCCATCAAATGAGTAAACCTGAGACTATGTTTACTCTAGCATTTATTTTGAACCTATATATATACATATATATATATATATATATATATATATATGTTGTTTTTTTTTTTTTTGTTTTTTTTCTAGTAAAGTCATAATTAAAGTTTGTCTGAGAACAATGTCATTTTAATTGTTCTGCTAAAGAAGAACAAAGCAGTTTGAACACTGGTGGAAAGAAAATACCTATAAAAAGGTGACAAAACCCAATGGATTTTTCACCAACATGGAGAAAAAATGTCAACATCTGGCAACTGAGTACAAACAACCAGAGTCTGGAAAATGCCCATAGTGGGCTTCTTGGTGATAGGTTCTCTAAGTGTGCAACACCGGAACTATTTGTTGTTATAAAAATCTCTAACCTGGCAGTAGAAGCAGACAGAAATTCGGTACAATATACAGATCCACTTCTGAGTTACTTAACTTTCTTTCCACTGCTTGGCTTTTTTATGATTTCACATCTTAAAGCACAATGCAGCAAACAAAAAATGTGTAGGACAAGAAACTTTTCCACGTTTGGTTCAAACCATAGAAAACAAACTGTAAGTGTGATTTAACGCAGACAGAATTCTGAGTCTACGCCAAATGCAGACCAACACCACTGGGGTTGGAGGTTTAAGTTCCAATGGGGCCACAGATTTTTTAAAAGTGTGTTCTTGTGAAGCCTCTGATAAAAGCCTAGACCAAGTGGTTTACATTACACACTGTAAATTTAAGCTGGCACATCAACATGCACGCAAAAGGTGGAAAAAGTCAAATAGAGGAAACAGAGAACGTGCAGACTCAGCTGTGTAACAGCTCAATGTGAATGGTTAACAGTTTGTTACAGGACGCCGATGGTCTTTTAATGAGCCGACAGCAGATATCAGTGTTTGGGGTTATAAGGTTGTGTGTATGTATTGTCTGGGTGATTCAGATCAAAGGTACCGCTGTCTGGTCGAGGTGACAAAGTCTCCCCAGCAGCTGATCAACAAAATACAGTGTAGAGGCTGATAAGAGCTGAACAAATATACATTTAAGAGCCTCTCACACACTCAGTCAGTGCCTGGGTGTGTGTTTATACTGTGGAGAAGGACGTGATGATGGAGAGGAGAAGAGCTGACAAAATATGTGTGTTGTATGTGAGAGGATAAAAGTGACGACAACAGATGATGAAAGATACTGGAAAAGAAAGAAAACTGGAATTTCTTAAATCTCACCATTATCTACGTTTGCCAGATTTGCTTTGAGAGATGTCCTCAGGCCTGTCTCTCCCTTTTATTATAATTAAAGTGCTAGTTCACTTAAGTAAAAAAAAAAAATTCTATCTTCCCCCCACATGGCACCATCTTATCCCAAAAATGCTTTGTGCTGCTGTATGATGTGATGAAAGAGCAGTCACTGTCAGCTGCTAAGCTTAATTTAAAGAACAATCACAATCATTATTTCTAAAACAGCAATAAGGGGGACAGCGACAAGCAAAGACACACATGGACACAAATGAAAAACGTTTATGGACTGACCAATGGGCTCCAAGACAAACTGGTCCTGAGATACAGCCAGAGGAGGCTGAACGCTGATGGTCAACTTAGAGGACTGAACCACACAACTGGCTTTCACCTTCACCTGCAGAGAGAGTCGTGATGAAGTGAGAGGGGGAGATATGCAACTATACACAATGATTTTAAGGCACTAACATTCATCATATATACTGTACAACTACAGCTCACCTGGATGGTAACTGAAGGGACAGGCAGACCATCAATATCTTGGATCAGAGCTTCCTGTGCACAGAAACCAAACAAATGATTAAATTGGTTTGTGTGTATGAATGTGGTGTAAAACGTGAGTGGACATACAGTATATCTGTGTGTGTGTGTGTGTGTGTGTGTGTGTGTGTGTGTGTGTGTGTGTGTGTGTGTGTGTGTGTGTGTGTGTGTGTTTACCGATGGGCTGTCCATGCTGGAGGACACAACAGCTGTAACAATCAGGTCTTCCTCAGAGTCGGTTTTAGGCAGGATGTCTGAAATAACAATGAAGGAGGTTCATCCCAAAACACTCAATCAATCATGTTTTGTCAGTTTACAGATGCAGATGAGTCTCAAAGCCAGAGCTATTCTGAAAGCAAACACAATATTTATTAAGTCCACAAACGTGAAATAAGTGCTATGCAGAGAATTAATCTTTCACAACATTCATCTTAATTTATACAATGTAAACAGTAAACAAATACCAAATGCTGTATTTACCCAAATATTTGCCCATTACTGCTACTCAAATATTAGGCTCTTCTGACTTTGTGTTTTCTGGCTGTTTGTCAGACTAAATAAAAATCAAAACATCAGTAAAAAATAAGTAAGTAGGCATTAAGTGAGCTAGTAAACATTAATCTACTTCTCTCTTAACTAATACTGTTGCTCAACGTTTAGTGGATTTTTGAGAAGATTTTACTGAACAGCCTCGGAGAACTAGTGGCCGTGCCTCATCTACAGTAGTAGGAGTTATACATTTGGTTCTGCACAGTTCTCGAGACATTTCCTATAGATCTCAGTGGGGGAAAGCAGAATCTGCGTTTAGACTCTCTTACCCTGAGTCCTTGTGGCCTCTCTGATGATCTTCTGCAGTTTCTTCATCTCAGCATCTACCTGCTCATAGTCAGCCTCCCTGGCATCAACCTTGGGTGTGGAGAAGAAGGAGGGGTCCGTACCCATGTATGAGCATAAGAGATGACCATCAGAACTCAGACTGACCACCACTCCCTTCAAATCCCTGGAGAGCAGAGGAGAAAACAAAGAGAAGGTTTCAAGCTTTTTATTTTGCAGTGATATCACTGTAAAAGTTCATCAAAATGACAGCATGTATTGTACATTTGCCTGAACAGTTTTACAGTAACTGTCTTGTCTGGAACAAGACGTAAGGAGGGAGAGCACAAGGAAATGCTGAGTGACGCAATAATGTGTTTTAACTGTGTGTGTGGGTATTAACTGATTGCAGATGTGTTGTGGTTCCAGTCCAGTGAGGCAGTAATACACAAACACTCAAATACATGCACACGTTCGCACACACAAGAGGGGGTTCACATCTGGAGCCGCGGCTGGCTCCACACCTGCACAGGAGGGTGTCTGAGGGTCCATAAAACTTTCACTTAACTGCTGCGGACAAACACACACACACACACACACACACACACACACACACGCTCCAGCACAGATAAACTTTATACTCATGTGACCAACTGCCACAGAATCACACATCCATAAAAAGGACTTCTACTAAAATACACTCACACATCTTCCTCTCCAGCACTGGATAACAAGATCAGAACCAGAAAATAATTCTTATCACCTTCATCATGCCCAAAACAAGCAATCAGCCTATGGTGGAAATCAAATGATATTAAAAGATTTCTTAATGTTATGAAGTTTTAATTTTTTCTACTGAAGTGTACCCCAAAAAATATAGATTAGAATGCGTCGCTGTTTCAGAATGTGTCCAAACTTGGACTTGGAAGACCTCTAGATAGCGAGGACAGTTTACAGAGTCAAAGAGATCATGTAATCCGGGGTTGGCAAAGTTAAGTGATAAAATTCAATACGACCTCCAGCAAACAAAGGCTCCCGGAGCACTGCTGTAAATTACAGATAGCCACAGTGCGCTGTTGGAGTGACTGTGTATTTGTTTTGTGTATATTAGTGTGTGTGTTCCTCTCCCACACTCCCCACCAACGCATTGAACAAAACGATGATTATCAAGTGCTTTGAAACAACACAGCCTCAAACTAAACAGCGACCCAGACACACACTATCTCCTGCATCTTAAACACACACACAAAGTGACCACATCATTTTTCACCCATGTTTGTGTTTTGCATTGTAATTTCATCAAATTGCACTTTGATTGGAGCCGTCTGAAATAAGTATGTTATTGGCTACAGCTGGCCCCTCCCTGCTCTGTTCTGATTGGCCAGATGGAAGACATTGTCAGGTAATTTCCTGTCAGAAGTCACACATTGGATTTCACAAGCTGATAAACACAACATATTTGCTCTGTACATGTGTGTACATGTCTTTCTGTGTGAACAATTCTAGTTAGATCCAGTCATGGTGAGGACATTTCGGTCATATTAATTTAACTAATGAATGCTTTTACATTAATATTTCTTGTGTCAATGGCTGTACTCACGGGAAGTTGGCAACGCGCATGGCAACAGGCACAAAGGAGAGCTGGGCTGCCCATTTCAGAGTCACATCCTGGTAAATGAGCAGCATGTTGGTGTGGTTAGCGAGCAACAAGTTGGTCGTGCCATTCATCACTAAACAAGACCAGAAAAAAAAACACTGTTACACAGAAGAACGGAGCCAACTTTTGTTGGTTGATTACACTAACTAACTCCAAACTAGAAATACAGGATGACCATAGTGTTTGTGTGCTCCACAATACTTAATTCAACACTTCTGAATATGCACAAATATTTCCAATGAGCAACTGGCAAAATAACCTCTGACTTTTTGATTCAACTCAAAATTACCAAAACCACCATTAATTTATAATCTAACAACCATAGAGCACAGAAATACCAAATTCCTGTGGTGGTGGGCATTGACCTTCAGGATGAGTTCAACTCGTACTCTACAGTAAAGAAAAATCGTCGCTTTACATCTCCCATCTGGTTTGTGTATAGGATTTGTCATTTAGATCTTTCATGTTAATTCAAGGTCAGGTTTTCTAAGTATATATCACTAAAGTTACATATACACTTTCTCCAGTGACTCGTGGTTAGAAACATTAAATATAAATACTACTTATGCTTTACTACTCATGTTTCACACACGCACACACAAATGTCCAGTCAATCCCACCAATGGAGCAGTTACCACCTAGAGAGATCTGATGACGGCCAACGCAGTACAAACACACCTCGCTCACCCAGTTGGATACACAAGTCATAATATGGTAACAGCGGCCAGCAGGGTGGTACAGCGCAGGGGTCAAAATGACAGAGTGTGTGTTGGTGCCACATCAAAGCAAACACACACCTTCTATCTCTACATCAGCATTATAATTACAAGCTAATTATATAGATCCAATCCACGTTTTGCCTTCGTGTTCAAGCCGATCATCTCTAAAACAACAGTACGTGGTATTCTCCTCAGTGCCTCTGCTCTGTCCTCCATGTTCCCTTTCTCCCTGCCTCCTTGTCTCTCCTCAACTCCTTTCTTTCGTCTTTAGTACATCCTATCTAAGATGAGAGCACAAAAATAATCTTATGAAGTTATAGCAAAGAGAAAGATCTTTCATCTCAGTCCTATGGAAATGTTTAAAGTCTCTCGAGTGATTTCTACTACCACACGTCCTAATTTTGTGTACAGTTTGAACATTAGAGTGGATTTTAAAAATAAACTGTGATGGCCAGATGACACATTGACACATTCAAGGAAAAAACAACAAATCAGCGTAATAAAAAGACAGAACAGACAGACAGAGGGAGGTAGATAGCTAGAGTGAGGGCAGTGGTCCAGCAGAGGCAGCTGTGCGGCAGAAAGCCAGAAGGAAAGCATTAGGAAACACTCAAGAGACCACTGGTGTCTATCCTCCTCTTCACTACACTCTTTGCTATAAAGGTTCTGTAGAGATCTGCTAATAAGTTATTTAACCTTCCACTCCAAAGGAGCCGTTACTGAACGGTGGGTGGCAGCTCTGACCATCACTGTGTGACTAAATGTTAGCCAATCAACATTAAACTGAGGTATGGACACAGAAGATCCAAGCAGCCATCTGGTTCCAGGAGTTGGTCTATCTTCCCACCATGTGGGAATGAATTTTTTTCTGTGGTTTTGATTGTTGACAGGAATCATGTCCCAATAAAAGCTGCTTTTGTTGCACTAGCACATCTTGCATTGAATTTATAGATGATTTCTAAGAGTAATTTAAATAATCTAAATAATGTCTGGAACAGATAGTTGAGGACACTTTGAAAGCCAAGATATTTTAATTCTAAAATTGAAACCAGATATCAGTAGAAAGCTCTTGGCTGGTCTTACAATCCCTCCGTCAATCCTCCCTTCAATTCATCGTGCATTTTTTTTTCTTCACATCCTTCCATCTGCTTTCTGTGTGACAGTCCAAACTAAAAACTGGTACATTGCTGTATAAACTCAAACAGATATATATATATATATTTATTTTTTTTTTTACTGTTCCATGCACAAGGCTATACAGTATACTGAACTCTTGAATTTGCTGGAGGTCCAACTATATCTGGATAATTAGTATAACTTGTGAGGAGGAGAATCTGACAGTATGCGGGAAGTTATACAGTTTCCTACTTTTACACAAACTTTTTTAAGAGGGTGCATGTCTTTGTTAATGTTCCCTGCTATTATAATGTACCACCATCAACCTGTAAGTTAATACAACTGCACTGCTAAGAATTAATAATGAGAATGTACTGTATTGTGTCTATTTAAAATTCTTTAGTAAAAGTGACACTGAATTCTGGATTCACCTTTCTCTGCTTCTGAAGATCATTTTAAAATCTGTAGACAAAACAGGATTTTACAGCACACACACACACACACACACACACACACACACACACACACACACACACACACACACACACACACACACACACACACACACACACACACACACACACACCGCGGCACCGTGGTATATCTTATCCATTAAATTATTAGGACTGCTGACAAACTCTTTGGGTCGAACTACCTGGTTAAACATCTAAAATAAAAACAACGGCTAAGCCTCTGGGGATTCCTTGTATTTCCCACTTTACTTTTTCTTTGCTGCTTGACAATGTTATGTCTAGTTGTGCAGGCATAAATTTGTAAATCAGCATTTATTATGTTATCCATTCATCTCGCACCATGTGTTTATGCACTACGGTGTTCTGTTTTCTTTTAATGCATGTAGCAGAGCTACCCCAGTTATTCCACCATGTCCTGCCAAAGGCAGCTTTCTGTAGAGCCAGACATGTGGCACTGGGCCTCTGCACAGAACGCTTTGCTTTTGTCCGTTTTGTTCACTTATTTTCAGACATTTGGTTGTGTCAGGTGCAATGATGTGTGGGTGGTTTTTGTGTTGCTGCCCTGTATTTACAGGGCATACTCCAGGTTGAACTGCTGAACACAGCAGAGCTTAC
Organism: Anabas testudineus; assembly: GCF_900324465.2. Lineage (NCBI taxonomy): Eukaryota > Metazoa > Chordata > Actinopteri > Anabantiformes > Anabantidae > Anabas > Anabas testudineus. The sequence continues at coordinate 2,439,500 of NC_046625.1, forward strand.
ATGTGTTGAATCCAGTTCTTTGTAATACAAATTTATGTAACTAAATTGTTCAAGAACAACAACTTCTTACCCTGTTCTATTTTCCCGTTACCGATTAGCTGCCAAATGCAAAAGGATAAGAAGTGTGACCCATGAATACAAAAATGACCCATGTTTCACACAGTAAGATAAGGACTGTAACGGTGAAACATCCTTTCATAGTTGAGGTTTATATTTAGATTTTGCACTGTTTAAGACTGGTGATAAAACTCTGGTGCCCTGGATTACCTGAGGCGTAGGGAAAGAAGCAGCTGGGGTTAAACTCCAGCTTCTTCATGAAGCGAAGCTGGCCGTTGTCACGGAGACAGTAGAGGTTCCTCTCACCCAACACAAAAACTGCAGATGAGGAATGGGAGAAGGAGGGTACAGAGAGGTCCAGAGCCTGTTCCCCTAGTACAAATGTCCAGTCAGGCTGGAAGAGAACACACACACACAAAGTTAATTCTTCCTGATTTGTCCAAAAGAGCATGAATGAATGAATGAATACTATTCCACATCGGGATACAGTTTAAAAAAGTTTAGAAAAGAGTATTGAAAAGATAAGAAGACATTTTATAAAGCAATATTCAACACAGACAGAGATTTTCTGAGATACTCATATGAGAAATGCTTTGGACTCACAGTCAGCCTCTTGCCACCAGTCTTGAGAGGCAGATCAGGATCTTGTCGATTTTCTGCTTCTGTGGCCACGGCCAGAGTCTCATACCTGAGAATAAGAGAAGTATACAGCTGCTTATGTACACTCGGAAATGTCTGTTTTCTGAATGTCTGCAAATGTGTCCGTTTATTGTTTAATAATCTGTTTGTGCAAACACATGCTGAACAATCAGACATATAAAAGTATAACATATTAGTATAGTATATTTACTCTGTGATAAAAACAGTTCACGTGCTTCACATATAAAAGTAATATTTCCAAAAATAGATTAAATCCTTAGCATCTTTTTTAACACTATGACTTTTTTAACTATGTAAATGTCCCCATCAGATTCTTCCTATCTGTGACTCTCTTGTTAATCAACTTATCCACATCCAGTATTTTACATTCTGTCTCTGTCTTTTACAGCTTCTGTCAAATCAATCAACGCGCTGGTGACCTGCTGTTCCCCGGAACTGTGGTCTATCAGTTTTAATCATCGAGCTGTTGGCAGCTGGCTGAGGATAAAGTGCTCAGACTGATCTGTGTTCGGTTGATTTTGGCATCTTCAGCATTACAAGCTTTCCAGTAATAAGCTGGCAGTCAGAGCAGCTTGGCGGGAATCTATCCTTTTCCTCTAACACCTGGATGAACAGAGAGCTTCAAACCCAACCCAGCCCGACTCCAAACCACAGACCAAACACTAAATAACCGATGATTTATCCACTCATGTTTCTCCCACAGTGTTGCATGTTTGGACCACAAACCTACTGTTAATCAAAGTTGTCAGGTATGAAATCTACCCTAAATCCTAAGAGCCATAATCTAATATGGCTGCCATATTGCTGGCATCATTGCTGACTAATATCAGCCATCTTTAATTTAGGACGACACCGATTTCACCTTCAGCATTTCACAACATTGGTGTGAAAATAAATTGGGTGAGAAAATAAATCTGAAGAACAGAAACCACAAAAAAGCAACTGTAAGTCACATTTACGTTTTTCATGTTTAATCCTGAACACTTAATGAATGAAAGCTTATATTTGTACTTAAGCATTTTGTAATAATGATGTGTGCAGACATGTGACAGACATCAAGCAAAACTGTGGTTCTAAAATGACACAACCTAATAAAAATAAAAGACCTATAAAAATGTCAATCTAACAATATTAGAGAAGACTTAGAAATTTTCTTTTCAACATTTTTCTCCAGCTCTCTTACTGCTCTATGTGAGCTGGAAGAGGACCTCCATTTCATCTGTGAATTGCATTGGGAGCCAACAAAAACAGCATCAAAATCAACGGTTTTTACTATGTATACACACATTTGGCTAAAATCTCTCCACCGCTGGACTTGTTGCAATGAAACTTACTCAAGACATTCATGTCCCTAGACGATGAATCCTGGTGATGCTCTAAGTTATCATCTAGTGCCACTACTAGGTTGGTGATTTTACCTGTAGGGTGAAATGTCTCATCTATTACAGGGATGTCGCATCTATTACAGGGATTGGCAATTCAGTGCTGACATCCATGGCCTCTTAAGGTGAACTGTAATTAACTTGGTGATCCATCTGGCTCAACATCCCCATCAGCCTGTTTATCATCAGGAATAAACAGACACAGTCACCACCTAGATTATAATATATTTCCCTTTGTTTTTATTTTAATATTTTTTTTACTTTTTGTATAGGATACAAAAATCATCTGCCTACTCCTCTAAACTCCTTTTTTCTGTTGTACACCTGAATACAGCTTATTACAAAATATTATCTTGAAAGTCTGCTAATTCCCCGATAACCATGTATGAAACATAAAATTGTTCTAAAGATTTAAAGTTTTAAACTCATCCATACAGTAGCAGTACCTGCTGCTCTTCTATGTTAACTAATGAGCTGCCTTATGGAAGACTGCCAGTAAAGAAACTTTTTCATCACACCGTGGCCATTTACTAGAGAAGAAAACGGACTGCAAAATATATTAAACATGTCATGGGTTTAGGCTTTTAAAGTGACACTCAATGGATCGACAGTCTGACTTCTGCATGATTGAAACGATTAAATTCGGCCTAATAATACTTAAACAACACCATAAAATGACTGTGTTCTTTCGTTCTGTTTTTATAATTCAATTCCTACCCTCCCATGCCTTAGAATGAATAAATTAAAACTGTAAGTGCATGTGTGTGTTCAGCTCCATCATTCGGCTGGATGTTGATTGAGGTATTACGAAACAGGGTAAAATCACAAAAAGCCTTGTGTGTACAAGAGAAATGTTGAAAAACCACAGAAATCTGATTATTCACCTGCATGTCTAACACACAGGGTTGGAGAACACCACACAAACCATATAGGCCAAGACTTACACAGTTTTTGTAGGACTGTGTGTGCAAGTAACGTGTGTGTTTGTAGGTGGCATCAGTTATCATGCAGAGTTTACGACACTGAAGTTGAGGAAACAGATGCCTCATTTATATGAAAGTGGATCTCTCTGAAAAACTCCACGGGCATATACATACACACTGTATGCACACACATACATACACAAACTATATAAACACTCACTACACGCATATGCTCTCTCAGTGTCATGGATAAACACAAACTAAATTTCAAAGCTGACGCCAACACACATACACTCAGTCACACAAACAGAGCACCCAAATCAAGCTCCCATTCATCAGGGCAGGAGAAGGTCCAACAAGCTAAATAAACTGAGCGAGGCAGAACAGTTTGACCAGTCATCTGACATTAAATGGATAACAGTCAGTGAGGGCCTGACCCCGACACCTGATATGAAACATACTGTATAACAGTCAGCGAAACCATAACATCAGCGCCTGCTTGTGTAATAGTTTTTATCCTCAATCAGTCATTAAATGTGAATCTGCATGAGTGCACATCACAGGAGGAATTGTTTGATCATTTGCGGACAGACCCTTGAAGCAGGTTTAAAGAAATATCTTGTTAATGTTAGGGTTAGTCCCCTGTGGTCATCACTGCATATTGTCCAGTCAATACTCGATGATAAAATTTGAAAGACACACACAATGACGTCAATAACTAGTTGACAAATAAAATTATCTGCAACTAATTTGGTTGAGGGTGAATCCCTCCAGAATGTAGCAAGAGACTCTCCAGACTGGAGGTCGCTGTGTAAACACTCGTCGACGTCACATTTTGAAGTACCTTAAGTTAATACAATGATTCATTTTCATGTTCATCATTTTAATGTTGCTGAAGGTAATGATGGGGCTTATTGCTTATTATTTTTTATTACATTACGCAGCATGTGAATTTCCCAGCAAAGATCAATAAGGTGATTATACTGTGTGTTGTAATATTAATCGGGTGCTTATATGTAATTAGTAACTACATTTATCAAATAAATATAGTGAAGTAACAGTATAATAGTCAAAGTAGAAATGTTAGTTTAGGACTATATATGAAACACTTTAATGGAAATGACAAGCTTGTTGCTATTATTAATGTAGAATTGTCATGTAAGTAAATATACTGTGTAATTTACTACAGTATGTGCATTACAGGCGTGTTGTGTGTGTCCTGGGAGAGGAGTGAGGCCAGTGTTTCCATGGTGACATGTAGTCTGGAGAATCTCTTGATACTTGTGGGGGGGTGCAGATAACAAACAGCTGGGAGAAAAAAAGACTACACACATATTGTACATACCACACACCCACACAATGTGTTGGACTTCTAAAGGCCCTCTATGACCACCTCTCAATGTGAGGTACTTTCCAATCAAACCTGTGTGTGTGTGTGTGTGTGTGTGTGTGTGTGTGTGTGTGTGTGTGTGTGTGTGTGTGTGTGTGTTTCGGTCCATCCAGATGAGCTCGGCATTGAGAGCAGATGCCTTTTAAGATGCAGCTGATCATTAAGACAGAGAATGACATCAGATAACATCAGACATCTTTGTAGCTGCTGCTCCCTAAAGACTTGCACTTGCACAGAGCTATGTTACATAGAAGTGTATGACAAATCTATAATGAAATACCTTTTTGTTGGGAGACATTATTAGCGTGAGTTAGAGTAATCAAGTGAGTCCATTGTTTTTGTTGTGTTTAAGTGTTTCTTTGTTTTCTATTTCATCGTCTTCAGTTTCACTGACATAGAGGTCATTTTATCCGAAAACATACTTATAACTCTCCAGCTGGCGAACAGATGACACAGTGAGGAAACTGTCTGTTCTGGAGTTGTAGACCAGCGGGCCAGGCAGGAGAAAACCAGGAAGGAACCTGCCAAAGGAGTAGCTATCCTGCTCAAAGAACATCAGCATCCCATCCATGGACTGGATACACAAGGAGTGGTGGCCTGATGGAGAGAGTTGACAAGAAGACAAATGATTTCTCTTATCTGATACAGATCAAAATCACTTCATTTATCAATGGGTTTGACAGTGAAACTGTAGCTCTACAACAACTTTGATTCTTGTTTAAGTAATTTAACACAGAACATGCCAAACATTTGCTGGTTGTAACACAGACTTGATACTTTCCTTTATTATTTAGAACCTTTTATTTAATATTATATTAATAGGTAAATAAAAAGTAGTCTGAGAGTGTCTATCACAGAGACAAGATCACACAGTAATGCAAACCATCTAGTACAATGAACATTATAAAGTCCTATTTCCTATTAAGCTTTGAATTTAATTTACTGCTATAAAGACATTACAGTTTCTGGGTTACATAGTTTGCTTATGACCACTCAAGTCTGCTCTGTTAAACGTCTGCATATTTAAATACTAGGCACTGCACCAGCAAACCTGAACAACATTCATGGCTTCTGTTTCATTTCAGCCGTGATGTTGCAAGGTGTGTTTCTCTCTCTGGCTGAATATGATATCTCCATTAACACCTCACACACACATGCACACACACCTGGCTCTGGATATGAATGTGAGTGTAAGAGTATGTGTTTGTTAGAAAAAGCCAGATGTAGGACTTACTAAGCTCTAACACACACAGCAACACACACAGCCATAAAGCAGTGAGGCTGTATGACCAGAGAACTATAATTAGGCCTCTACGCGCTATTAAAACTCACACTGCCATCAACTAGAGGTCAGGGAAACAGCCACCTAATGCGCAACACCCACACACAAACACTCAGCAAGGATTCGGGCAGGAAAGCCACACACTCCTAACACACCTATTCTGTGTAATCATGTGTGCATTTGTTCAGGGCGGCCATTAACACACTGAAGGACAAGGTCTCTCACACTGCTGACATTCTCGGTCAGTGCAGGTGTGTGTGACACAATGTTTGATAATGAGCCAACAGCAAATGCTGCAGTGTGTATGTCTGCATATGTGTTGGTTCAGTATTTTTGCTGTGTGTTCTTACCGGCTTTGGAAAATTACATTTCATTTGAGATATTTTAGTCCGTAACTGACACTCTTTTCCAGAGGTTCTTAGTTCATAGATCACAAACCAGAAGAACCATGTAGGAACATCTTGTTGTATCTCTGCTGGAGGTAGTAATCTATTATCACGCCTACAGAGTCAGAGTTACGTAGTTTATGATTAAACATAAATCTTCTGTCATGAATAGGATTTTGTTTTAGCAGAGGTTGTTTGGATTTGTGTTACTCACTGTGCTGAACGGTCCTTCCTGCACCTCAGGGTGGCATTAGCTTAACAACGTCCCCATCAAAAGATTAGTTTAGCACTAGATAGTGTGGCACCAAAAATGAATCAGTAAATGTTGTCAAATGAAGCATGAAGTGTTTGAATTTAACTTCTCGGTGTGGAGTATTAGTAGTCATCCACTGTAATGTTCATATTTGTTGCAGGAAAGTATTTAATTACAATTACACTGTTCCACGTGAGACAAACTTCCTCTGTTTTATAAAGCAACAAAGCGGATGAATAGAGATTTTTATTTACACCTTTCATTACTTGTAACGCTGTTAGTTTGTTTTGTTTTGTTTTGCTGTTCTGACTGGACCAGCAGCACATCTTGTGGCTTCCTCTCTGATCCCTGAGTTTTCAACAGGAACTTTTTAAATACAAAATTTCAAAGAATAAGAGCAGCTGACATAACCAGAAAGAAAGTGTACCATCATCTAGATGACCATAAATCACACATCTGCGTGTTCCTAAGGGTATTAATTAAACACACGCTGAAAACATTAAACACTAACCTCCACTGAACCCTTTTGCTATTTGATGAAACATACAGCAAATAAATTTGTTTCATTACAAGTAATGTTAACGTGAAGCTGTAGAGGTAGAAAGGAAAATCTGTTCTGATACAGGAAACGGTTTTATTTTGGCGGCTCTGTCTGAGATTATCTGAACGCCTGCTGGACACACAGCTGGACTCACATCTGGCTTAACGTGATTATGTACACATGTACATATCCTCATCTTTACAAATGGGCACATGGATCAAAATGTGTGCATGCATATGTGAGACTTCATGCAAACAACCTGCTGTGTCTGTGTGTGTGTTTGTGCACTGTATGTGTGTAAACGTGTGCAGCCTGGAGGTTAGTGTGAACTGTTAATGACAGACCATCGTGTGTGTGTGTGTGTGTGTGTGTGTGGGTGTGTGGTGGTGTTGTGTGTGTAATGAGTAGAGAGAAGGTTCTGTGTGATTATAGCCTCTTCTTAGGACCAGAGAGACTAAATATGGCTTCGACTAAACACTGTCCACAACACACACACACATGCACGCACACACAACCACACACACACACACACACACACACGCTCACACACCACACCACAGACCACATACACATTGGCAACATACAGCACATATGAAGGGAAAAGTCTGAAATAACCTGAGATTTTATGATCAGACAGCACAGGGGTTATCTTCACCGTGTGTGATATTGTGTGTGTGGAAATAAATCAGACGTACACATCAGTGAGTCCGCAGGTCCTGTACTGAGTTGTGTCATTTGTGTCATATGCAAAGTATCCATACAAGGTGGAACAAGCTTTTAATTTGCTTATCAGCCGCTTCACTCCCATATTATTTATTGTTATATAATAGTATCCCACATACTTTATTTATAAAGTTATTATA